>NC_081214.1:1512500-1792500 GCF_902713425.1 Acipenser ruthenus
TAATTGTCAAATATTTTCTTGTTTTTCCTTCCTTTGAAGTCCTGGCCTGTCTCTTTGCCCCCGTAGGGCTCTCCTGCCCTGATTTATTGCCCTGCTGTAGTGCAGACACCCAAATTACCTGAACCTTCAAATCAAGCCCAGGACAGGAGGTAATAGGCAAATAGGACACTACTAATTGCAACTATGGAGAAATCTATATTTTAGATTGTGCTGATAAGTGTTTTCATGTAGAAGGGATAGGCTTATAAAGGACATTTAGAAAACGTTGGTTATCTGATAAAGAAACAATTTGTCATGTGGCTTCTGAGCTCATTTTTCAAAGACTGATAAAGCTTTGTGTGCTTCTATTTAAATCACCATCCGCGTGCCTTATACAAGTTTGAAAACTTTCTGTTTTAACTACATACAGTGGCAAATTGCCCTTGTTTGTATCTGCTGCTGTGCATTCATTGTGAAATAAAAAGATAAAAAAAAACAATTCTTAATGTTACCAGATTAGAAAAAGCAATTCACAAGATAAGAACTCAAAACTGTGTCTGAGTTGATTGTTACTAGTTTGGTAACATCTTGAAACTCAGAAACGAGGTGAACGTGTCACATGGGTGTAAGATTTACAGAACGTATTAAAGTTACATTGTTGCATTTTGCATTTGCAATTCTTTGTCTTCACATGTGATCTGAAGCAGTATCTGAAGCTGCTCTACCGGCAGTGTATCTGACAGCGGTCATGAGAAAGGAAGCTTGCTGGTCTCAACCCTGCGGATCTCAAGAGAATAATGACACCTTTGTGGGAAAGAAGTCCTTTCACACGGTCAGTCAAAGATTACAGCCAGTCAAAGACTCGCAGGACTCAACAAAACGCTGCACTATATAATATGCAATGACACAGTTAGAAGTATACTGTTATTTATTCTTTTCTTTATACTGTATATTTGCAAATAAAAACAATTTATTTTGATTCATCCAATACTTTGAATATCTATCTACATTCATGTAAAGCTGCTTGTGTGCCATTATATTACAAAATCGATATTTATTCCGCTTAACTACCAATGAAGAGACACTACAGCATGTAAGAGCTCATATATTCACATTAAGGGTGATGACATTATCAGCCAAACAACATTTAAAAAAAGCAGACAAGTCAATCGGATACATTTTATTAGACAGTCCCAGTTATAAAATGAGTGCACAAATAGATTTAGGTTTTAGGTACACACACAGCATACAACTATTATTGTGTACCTGAAATTTAAAAAAGGGAGGGCGTGTCTGAGATGAATACCCAGCCCTACTTTGCCTCGAGGAGGCACATAAAGAGAGAGTGCAGCACCTGTATAGGTTACCCCAGCTCCACGTGGTGCAATAAAAGACAGCCTTAAAGCCTTTGAGAGATCTTAAAAGGAGGAAGAGGCAGCTCTGTTGCAAACGCCCAGCTTGCAGCATTGATCACAGATCGCAGATCCGAAGAGCAGTGACAGCTCCTGACAGCACGAGCAACACCACACCGTGTCTAAATCATCCAGGATGAACCGCACCGCCAGTCTAACAGAGTCCGAGCTGTCAGAGGAAGAACTGGAAGCCACTTTGCTGGAGAACGAGGACGAGCTGTCCGAAGGATGCCACCACTCCAAGTGCTCCAGGGACAGCGAGAGCTCCACCAGCGAGGTGGAGGACTCCAAGTCCAAAAAAAGGAGCCGTCCAGTGAGGTCCAAGGCTCGCAGGACAGCCGCCAACGTGCGGGAACGCAAGAGGATCCTGGACTACAACCAGGCGTTCAACGCCCTGAGGATGGCCCTCAAGCATGACCTCAACGGCAAGCGGCTCTCCAAGATCGCCACCCTGCGACGGGCCATCAGCCGGATCTCCTCTCTCTCCATGTTCCTGCACATGAACCCGGTGCACAGACACAACCATACTGAATGCCAGTTCGAGGAGCCCAGAATGGACGCGGGAGGGAAGGACGGAGGGCGGCAAGCCTTCCAGGGGCCATCAGAAAGCCACCCTCCACACCACCCCCCCTCGGATCAAATCTACGGAGACAGCCACCTGCCCCCTTCCTGCTCCTCCTCCTCCTCCTCCTCCTCCTCCTCCTCCTCCTCCTCTCCACTCTATTCCAGATATTCCCCTCAGGCCCAGTACTACGTTCACCAGGGACATTACAGGGGTCCCCGAGAAGATCCCTGTAGCCCTGCTGGCTACACCAGCAGCGGGGCAGGCCACCAGTTTGGAGTCAGGCCAAGCTGTCACCAAAACCACGCGGACAACTGTGCAGAGCCCTCGACTGCAGCGGCCTTCCCCTGGCATCTCAGCTATCTCCAAGGCACTGGTTATCAACAGCCCCTGACGATGCACTGAGTTCAGGCTGGCACTAAAAACTTCCGAGACTTTGAGAAGAATTCAAGTGACTCTGCGGTCCCAATTCACCAAACTCAGTTGGCATTTAAAGACGGTGTGTATTAATACTAAAATATTTCAGTGTCTTTTTTTTTTTAAGTACAAAGATGCCTGCTGTTGACAGAGTTTTGTTGCAGATGTTTGGTTTACCACACACCTAATGCAATTCTATCTACTCTATGAGTAATGCAAACATGGGAGAAAGTTGCTGCATTATTTTTTTATGCATCAAGATGAAACTTCAATGTATTTGTCCGTGTTTATTGTCTTCTGTGACTGCAATTCGATTCTATGTAATAAACTAAATTACTGTTTTTTTGTCTGGTCTTTTTTCCCCCTCCAGGGTATTAAAATGTTTTATTTATTGATGTAGTTATTTATTTTGAATATTTGGGGTGCTGTTGTTTCCGAAATTGAAATGATTTTGGTTTTGTTTCAAGTGTTCAGTTTACATTCCATTTAGAAAGTGGCCCATATGCTTTAGCCTGTATTTCACGATACCAAAATGTGCAAAGTGTAGTTTACTGTGTTTTAAAAAATATATAATGTGCAGGGTTTTATAAAAAATATATAATGTGCAGGGTTTTATAAAAATATATAACGTGCAGGGTTTTATAAAAAAAATGGCAACATGTTTGTTGTTTTGTTATATTTATTTAAAAAAGCAAGTTTGGAAAAATGTATTTTATTTTGTCATTAAGTTAAAAGCTAGTTTCTCCAAATCGTCATTAGCAAAAAAAATAAATAAAATAATCTGAAAGCAGAAACACACCCAATAAAGCATTAAGCTGTATCTTATTCATTTTAGACGTTTACTTTGTGTTTTTTCCATTCAGATTTTTTTTTTAATTAGGAGTAAATATATTTGAGAATCTAGCCGTTCAGTCTTATTCCTATCACTGTCAGCTAGTTTCTTTCTAGTTTCTAGTTACAGCATCTCTTAACCTCTCTGGCATCAATCGGACCTTTTCCTCTTAGTATAAGGGTTTAGGGTATGCTGCCCTTTTCATGGATTGCAGTCATGCTTCTCAATTGACATGGCGACACACACCTCCTGAAACGTAACCTTTCAGTCTTCAGTTCAATAGTGCCTCTCGGGCTGTCAGCGATGACTTGCCAGTCGTTCACCTACAGGCATACACTGGAAATGTTTTGACGTTTTTACGAGGCGACAGCGTTTCATGTGTTTTATGAGTGTGTGTGAGTGTGCCTGTAAATGTCAGGAATGTCTTAACTGTGTTTCCAAAGCGTTGAGAAATTCTGTACATGCCTTCTCCTGCAGTGTGAGATGATAATTAACAGGAGCAAGAAACTCTGCTGCCTGCAACACTAATAAATACTTTGCTAAATGTCATTAAAACCATGTCGGGTGCAGTTCAGCAAGCCACATCCTCTTTCAGAATCGCATTATGTCTGGTAGGTAGATGTGGATTAGCTGGCTTGTATATTTTCACTCCAGTGAGTCAGGCGGGCACGATGGCCTGGCTTCTGTTGGTCAAGTTTAATTCTTGCTCCTCAGACTGCAGAACTTCAGTTATTTATGCCTGGTGCCCCCCTCAAGCGATGGGAATAGAATCTTGTGTTTTGCATTCCGGATTGTGTCAGCTGATGATGACATCAAGCCCCTGACCTTGATCCCCAAGACACTGTCGTTCTTCTGTCTGCAGAGCTATTGCGAATGCAGTAGCGTTTAATCAAGGGAGAGCGCAGTGATACAGTGTCTGAGTCATCATGCTCTTTCCGTCCGCTCACTATTTGTCATCAGGGAAGCTTTCCAGAAGAGGCTATCTCATTAGCAGAATGATTTGCACTGGACAGTAACCGTGACGACGGCACACTGGCGCTGTGGCTCCTGCTCTGGACTGTGGGTGGGAGGTCAGGTTTCTCTCTATCTGCTCAGCCTTGGCATTCCAGGTTTTGATCATAATGCCTACAAATATTTGTGTTCACATCCCTTAAAGATACATGTATTTAAAGCAGAAAAGGAGAAGGGTGAGTTCAGGGCAAGTCTTTGTGTTGCACAGAGACAACCAAAAGGTAAAACATTTTGATTTTGATTTGATCAGCCTGCTGTGTCTTATCCCGGTGGAGCACTGACCAATCAAATCAACCCCACAGTTGTACCTTATATTCTATGAAAAACAGTGAAGCAATGCCAATTCATTAAACTGGGACCCCCCTCTCTTGCATTTTAACCCGGATCACACTGAAGAGGCTCCCTATGCATGGTTGATTTCAATAATGCAAACAGCCCTGTTTTAATGATCAGTGTTTAGAGATCCTCTGCAAGTCAGATCAGCTGAACAGACCCCCCCCCCCCGCCCCCCCCCAGTGTCCCACGAGTTCGATCAGGTTGGTTATTGAACTTCCTGATGGCTCAGGGCTGCTTGGCAGCACCCTTGTGGAGCTCCAACCACCTGCAGGCTTCAGGCTCTGAGTACCTGGAAGAGGAGAGGATTCTGCTTTCCCTTCCCGTAAAGAAGGGGCGCCCCCCCCCCCCGTACAGGCACAGTCATCACCAGGGTGTGGGCGCAATCCCTCCCCCCCCCCGAGATGTGATTCACGCACACTCCCACAGCACCCCTTCTTGAAGGACTGATTGATCGTTGGGAAGAATGACTCTGGGGAGGGAGGTCTGGCAGTCTGAGCTTCGTGTTTTGATTTCCTGCCTGGCTGTCGTGCAGCCTGCCAATCCGTCTCACCTGTCCGTCTGTCTACCCCGTCCTCCGTTTGTATTCGGATCAGGCTTACTCAGCTTCTGCTCCAAGCGTTTCCAGTTACATCTGTATACCTTATTCATCTCTCTATCTAGACAGCGTCTTTCCAATAGTTAGCCACAAGAGGGCAGTAACACCCCATTGCGACGAGAGTAGCCACAATTCAGAACTGACGTAAGTACAATAGTACCTCATGCAATAAATTCCTATTCTAGTAAATACAACCCAATCTTATGTGTCCATAGTGGCAGCGGTCCAGTCACTGCACTACCATTGTAGTTCAAATGTATTTGTAGCTACTGACATTCAATAGTGGTAGATTTAGAAAGCCTAAGAGAAAAGTCATAAATTCTCGATGTCTTTTCCCTCACTAATTCGCTACCTTGACCCAAAGTCATTCATCATCTTAGCAATAAACACTGCGGTCTCTTTACGCTTGTCAAACCTGCAACGACCAGCACGGGTTTATCCCGATAATCGTGCTGGATTTGAGCTGGGCATGACGTTTCAATTGCACTGTAAAGATGGCTGTGTGCAAGTTACAGAAACAGCCACAATTAAAAGTCGTTTTGTTGTTACATTCCAAATCAAGCACATCAAAAGTTTTGAACACGTGATTAAAGTGCAGCGTGACGCTAAGTAGCGAAGAAAACAATCGAGACTGATTGCAGATAGCCCCTTCTTCTCTATATTAAAATTCCCAGAAGGAATCATCAAGCAAACGTTATTTCACTTCATTTTGCAGATCGTCGTGTCCTAAAATATATCTGTACCGGGAAGAAGCTGTTTATATAACAATGCTCCTAAAATAAATACATCGGGTAAATCCGAGGCAGTTCGTGTTCGAGTGCGTTTCTTTTACTGAACACTAGAGGGCACTGGCGGTCTTTGCAGAGATTCAGCAAAACAGACCCGCACAAGACCTGTCGGCTGTCTTTGAATCATGCGATTGTAGGTCAAAAAAAAAAAACCTGCAAGTACCTTGTTATTCTCACACATTACAAAAACAATTTATTTTGAGATCGGTTTCATCTAGATACTGTGTGTGTGTCTATATGTACAGTATATGTATGTAGCTATAAAAACTGAAGGACTGAAGCCAATCTGAATGCTATGCAGACCAGCTGCATTGAAAGCACTGGGCCTGCCTTTCCTGATGCTTCACAAAGTCGTCAGTTACCTTGAGGGACAGATCTGCAGTAATCCCGGCCCCCCTAATGAGTGGTGGGGAAGCGGTGGCTGAGAGATGGGATTCTCTTCTCTCTCAGCCCTGGATGGGTGATTATTTTTCACACCGGCTTCAGATCCCAGCTGTCACTGTTTTTGTGAACAAAGCTCTCTCTCTCTCTCTCTCTCTCTCTCTCTCTCTCTCTCTCTCTCTCTCTCTCTCTCTCTCTCTCTCTCTCTCTCTCTCACTCCAAGATGATCAAATATCCTCGCTCATCTTGTGCTACCTTGAAGTGTGTGTGGGGGTTGGGGGTTGGGGGTTGGGGGTTGGGGGTGGGGGTACGGACTCGGGAATAAAGGCTTTTCAGCCAGATTTTATTAGAGCATGCTACAGGGCCAGGGAATGCTCTTGGATCACAGCGATTACTTCTCTGTCATTATCCCGCGGCTACCCCTAAAAAGTAAATGGTTTATGCAATTCAGATGGATTTTCCTGCTTCTGTAAAATGCTCACAAAATCCAAAACACAGTGGCTTATCCCATCAGGGTATAGGGTGATAAAACCAATCCTTAATTACACCACATAAAAGAAAAGCAGGTACAGAAACTGCACGGAACGTTGGAAACGGCACCCCCACACACGGCTTGCTCTGTCCCGGGGCTCGGTTGGCAGGTGCTTCCCCATGCAAGACTGCACAGTTACAATTAGAACCAGCTCAGAAGTGACGGCTGGAAATGAAAGAGCAGCGAGAGGCAGTTTAGTTTCTTATTCTCGATCCTAATTCTAAACCTGCTCACTCTGAGCCCCATTAGAGCCCTAAGTGCTCCTCCTGATTTATTAATAAGGCAAGTCTGACTCACCAGCCCAGCCTCTGACTGCTCTGTGGCTTTCAAATCCCAGTCACAACCACTTCTTAATATCTGTATATATTGCAGGATCTGTATATGGTCTGTTTAAAAACATCAATTTTGCAGTATTATATATATATATAATCACAAGCACCTGCTTCTGCTTTATGATCATCATCTTAGTTGCAGCTTTATGATAAAGGGGTCTGTAAACCATTCTGTCGTTGTAGCGAAACAGATTCATAAATTCAGATTTAGATTACAGAGAGCGGTCTGCAAAACAAACCCATTGTAAACTCCAGCAGCGTGAGCGATGGCTGCATTGTGTCACGTGTGGAGATTTAGATGGGCATGGCAGAAAGCGATTCACGCTTTTCATCGTCTGGTCGTATTAATCATGAATTGCTTGATAGAAATATTAATGCTGTATCTCGCGAGCACTTAGGACCGTGTTAGCAAGTCTGCAGGGACGTTACCAAGCTTATCACTGCTGCTCCTGGCTGCTATAAATTGTGGTGTTTCAAATTTAATAAAGAGATATTCCCCAGTGTGCTTTCATGTCAGGACCGCGGTATAATAATTCTTTCAAAACACATTGTCATGCAATTGCTGTTAAATTAATAATGCAATAATCATCTACTGAACATTGTCCTAGCTGTTCATTTCTTACCTAGTTAATATACTATTACATGGACTTCTATATAGATATAGTTTTGCTCTATGAAACAATTCCAGCAAAAATTGGAACTAAGAAAAAACGCATTGAAGGTAATTATGTGGAAGTGAGGTAGGGAAGTATTTCAGTGATGCGCAGGCTCCAATACACAATGATTCACCTCTTGGCTTCAATGCACAGTGCAACACTAATATGCTTCCCCACCTCGCTTCCCCAGAATCAGCCTTGAGGAGACTGTTGGGGTAACACAGTCCATACTGGGTGTTTGTGAGCACTTTAGATCAGGGGGCATACAGAACCATTTCATTCCATTGTAAGAAATAGGTAACTACCACTGGCTCTGACATAGTAGCTACTGGTGGAATCAGTGTGTAATTACACAGAGATGATCTATGCCATGCTGTTACTATGTAATTACATTAGTCAATGAGATGCTGTCATCAATGCCCTGTAATTTAAAATGCTACTAGAACGCACTCTGTCCTTCTCTCTCGCTGGCATTTCATTCATTTAACATGAAACTGCTGACTGGTGTAAATGAACCCCTGTGAACCCCTGACTCGTGTGCATGCCCAGTCAATGAAGAATATATACCAGCCATTAGCATGCAGGGTACCCTCGTTTAAACACATCAATGGGCATAGCTTTGATTGGCACGCATGAAGGCGGCAGGGCCACTGAGAACGCATTAGGTGCGATATTAGAAACAGCATACTAATGAATGTCTTACGCCATTTCCTTTTGGGTTTCTCATTCCTATTCACCAAGTACACAGGAGACTGTAATTACACACACCCACGTTGTGTAAGTGCACATGTATTTACTAAGTAACTGCTATGTAAATACACAGTAATTAGAGACACTTCATGGAAAGTGTTACCGTGTAAGTGACCTCTCTGTTATATCAACGCATGAGCTGCTGAGGTCATTGGCTCCCTCTCTGTGCAGAACACAATACAGCTATTACATTGAATCGAATGACTTTCATTACAAGACTCCACGGCTCCCTTTGGCAGTGTTTCTGTGTAAAGGAGACAGGCTCTGCTATACTCGGAGCCCAGACCGAAGATCAGAACTCTTTTACAAAGCTGCCTGTGCTCAACAGGCGTGAATATCATCACAGGGCTTAATCAAACAGAAGCTGTCTGGTAGCAATTGAAACAGACGGGGGATGCTGAAATAGAGTGCTAGCCAGGGGGTCAGTGCGGTCTAAATATAGAAAGCGCTCTGTTTTCGTTTTTTTTTTTTTACTTGACCCGCTGTACACTGTGTTGAGGTGGAATCCATCTCCCTGTGTCTGTTTCTCATTAAGAAAAAGCAATCACAGCGTTCATTACAACACAATGTGAGACAGAGAGGTTTAATGTGGGGAAGGAGACAGCCTCATCCTCCTTCCTGCGAAGTTTGTGACCTGTGCTGCAGTTTTCATCTCCAGGCTGGTTTTTTTTAATTTGAATTGCAATCTGAACTGCTGGCCACAGGTCTTCCACAGTTCTACCAAACCTTAAATACGGAACATTGATTTTGCAATAAAATCCAGGAGTGTATTATCACTATACAACACCTATCTTCAAATATTTACAATCTTCAAATATATACTCTACTTTAATACCTTAAGAGTCACGCAGAGAAAGTCCCATAACTTGAAATACTCAATCATAAAATCTGCAGTGCTGTGCAGCGGTCTGAATCTCCTGACAGTACTTCAGTACTAAAAAGGGTTGGAACAAAGGCCAGGAATGGAAAGGCTAACTTTGACCACTCCTTCCCTGCTGCCAAAACCTAATATCACCGCCTTGCCACGGAGATTGATACAGCTTACTGATCTGCCCTGGTTATATTTTAAACCCCTCTGCAACACAACACAATTACAGCAAATAGCACCTGTGAAAAGCGCTTTGGCATAGCCAGCACACATAATGAAAAGCGCGATACGATAATCCTTCATTTCAAAACCAATGGCAGCTTTTATTGTGAACCTCCCATCTCCGGCAGTGCCGGTTTAAAAATTCGAATCAAAGACCATTGTGAGATTGGGTGCCCATTGAAGGGGCAGCTCTCTAACACCTTGCTCGGAGCGGAATGTGGAAGCTGTTCTTTTGAAAGAGCCTCTCTCGATTCTTCCCCCTCAGACAATCACAGGTTTATATGAGCTTTGAGTCTCCACACTGGGCTGTCAGATAAGGAAGAATGACCTGCAGTACAGATGTATGTGCTGCTTCTATGAGGACACATGTTCATATTATGAGATCGATCTCGCATTGCAATCTTGTGGAGCATTATGAAGCTTCTTCAGAAAAGAATGGTGCATTAAGTATAATCTTTCTTTTCAAGAGGCACGTTCTGTGCCTGTATATTCTGTGCACGGGGTTAATGAACCTCAAGAAGGAGGCGAGCGATAAAAAAACAGGAGGATTAACCCTTGCATGGCAGAAACAGCTCAATAGATATCTGAATCTTAATAGATGATGAAGTATTATTTCCCAGTTGTTGTTTTTTTAGCCTGACCTGTAGCTTATGAGTACAAACAGTTGCCTGTGTATTTTGTAGAGTATCTGAAAGTTAAATAGTTGAAAAACTAGTCATATTAAACCCTTCCAGAACTTTATGCATAATAACATTGTAATTATGTATAAGTACACATTTACATGTAACTACTATGTAAATACACATTAATAAGAGACACTTAATGTAAAGTACTACCTGCGTGTCTTTCATGATGTTTGGTGATCACATGATAAGCACAGCCGCAGACCATCTTTCAAAGTCACCCTACCCCAGCCTGCTCTCCCACTGCAGTCTCCATTGACCAGCCTCTCTCATCAGCTCCATCCCGAGCCTGCTCCCCCACTGCAGTCTCCATTGAGCTAGCCTCTCTCATCAGCTCCATCCCCAGCCTGCTCCCCCACTGCAGTCTCCATGGAGCCAGCCTCTCTCATCTGCTCCATCCCCAGCCTGCTCACCATGTCCAGGTGTGGAGTTCCATCCTCACAGTCACAGAATGGTGTGCTAAGTGCATGCTGTAAATATTAACACACAGTAACTACTGGGAAGTGCAGATGTTAATGTGTTTAACAGTACTATGAAAGGCATCAGGTTTTTATACTGCAGGGTTTGTGATCCTCCACCACCAGCCTTGTTCATAAAGACTTATAATTATTATTATTATTTGTTTATTTAGCAGACGCCTTTATCTAAGGCGATTTACAGAGACTAGGGTGTGTGAACTATGCATCAGCTGCAGAGTCACTTACAACTACGTCTCACCCGAAAGACAGAGCACAAGGAGGTTAAGTGACTTGCTCAGGGTCACACAATGAGTCAGTGGCTGAGGTGGGATTTGAACCGGGGACCTCCTGGTCACAAGCCTGTTTCTTTAACCACTGGACCACACAGCCTCCTAATGTGTAATAGATTCATTCAGAGACAATGCATTATACTGCAGGTTATGAACTGAAGTAACATCATGTGTACATTCTTTTGAACAGACATGTCTCTCTCCCCTCTCCTTCTCTTAGGGAAGATTCATTATCAGAGCATATCTTCAGAACTACAGCTCTGCCCAGTCACTCAGCATTGTTAGTAAATGAATCATATTTAGGGTACCACTGAACATGGGAGATGGATTGCTCATTAAAATCTTTAGCATATTTTTAAAGAGGAGGCGAAGATCTTTTCAGGGATACCAAGATATTTAGTGAGCAAGTAGTCTGAGTGAAGTTATCCGACAACAAACTCCCCATCCCCAGCTGTGCTGCTTTCCGTTTTATTAAGCTTTTTATTCAAGTCAAAGCGTTTACCAACTACAGTAGGCTTATCAGTATCATTGTGCAGATCTGAAAAGCATTATACAAAGTAAAGTTTAACAAGTAAACAGAGCTTATTCTGTGACAGCGACTCAGGCGGTTTAAATGTAAAATGAAGCATTGCTTTCTGTGAGAGTGTGTTTAGAAGGTGTCATATTTATTCCTGACTCTTAATTAGTCACAGTGGGCTGCTATGCAGAAAGGAAGCTCAGGATTGCTCACTTATCACTGGCGCTGCCAGGGTCCTGAGGGAGTGCACTGTTAAAACGAGAAGCAAATAATGCTAACAGACCTCCAAGCATTGATTTCTAGCAGCCAGCATCGGTGGAAAACATGCTCATTAAAACGAAACAGAAACGGATCATCTGAACACAGCAAGCTGGATTCTTAAATCTATTTGTTTTATTGTTTAACTTTAAATCTTAATTATATTAAAAAATGTAACAGAATGACGTTACCAAATCTGAGACTAAAAACTTAGACTCATGATTTTAATACATGAAACCAAAACATAATTTTCACAAGAAAACCAAAACAACGTATATATACCAAGCACAGCTGCGTCCAATCCCGGTCCGGGAGGGCCATTCCACTCCAGGTTTAACAGGCAACTTGCTATAATGAACGACTTCAGGGTCTGGATGGAGGTTTAAGTGGTTTAGTAAAACAATTTAGAACAGGGTTGGAACAAAGACCAGGAACTTTGGACACCCCTGCCCATGGATAAGCTATTAGGCTTAGTAGCAAGGCAGAAGTATCTGTAGCTTGTTAGCAAGGGTTCCAGTGCCTCTACAGTGATTGTATTTGAATTGGTAATGAGGCTGTAGAGTGTGCAGGTGGAGAAGGCTGTATATTTCACACAGTGAAGATGACAGTTATCTGTCATGCGAAGCTCCTGGTTTAATTGTGAAGAGATGCACTACCTTAGAGCTCCCTGAACATCTGTTGAACTGTTGGATTGGTATCTTCATAAACTATAATGAACCAGGTGCCTAAGTGCCATTTTCAGCACAATTTCATTTGTTTGTTCTTTTTTTCTCCAAACTCCCCCCCTACCCCCCCTCCCCCACACATTTTTTACACGCTGCACAGACACACTCACTTTAGAGAACTGAAAAATATGTCGAGCCAGCTGTCTGGACTGATGGCTCCTGGTTGCTCTTCAGTTCTGGGCTGGACTCTCTGTGTGCTGTGGTATTTAGATTAGATCATTAAAAAGAGACCCCATAAAAGTTTCCGTGGTAACAGGGTTCTATCCAACATATGACATTTGCAGTACATTAAACACACAGTCATTTATTAACTAACAGAGATTTGTATATACAGTGTCGTCTACAGCGTAAGTCTCTGACTTACTGTACACATAAAAAAGATATGGAAGGTGCTGAATTAGCAAAGGGCTAGTCGTGAATCTACCCAGTTTGTGACTCGTGAAAAAAGGAAGGAGCTAATTGGATGTCATTTACAGGGATTCCAATAACAGGGTTGACGAGTCTGCATATATAAGGCAGGAGCTCAGTAACAGTAACAGTGACCCTGCCTTCCCTACCTATTGAAATCCCTCTCTCTCTCTGTCTCTCTCTCTCTCTCACGGTGATTTCACCGGCAGAGGCTTCTATCACCTCACTGGGGTCCACCTGTCTGCGGTTTGACGAATGAAACCAGGCCTCCCATTTGACAAAGATGGATGGCGAGTTTAAACCGCGTTCACTGAAACAAATAGATGCTTTGTGTACCCGCACATCTAAGATTGGGTCAATAAGATATTCATTTCAGCACCATTACTTTCTTATTAAGCCATGCTGCAACAGAGGCTAAGGACACGGAGCTGAAGATTTCTTCCTGATACAGAGCGCTGCAGTGTGTAGAGCCCTAATAATCTGCATATGCTGCGTTACAGGAGAGAGGCAGGAAGACTGGGAAGGCTCTGGGGTCACATTTTGTGCCAGAGTCACGCTTTCTCATAAATGAAGAAGAAGGCCTATATGACTTGGATATTGAATCTTTGTAAGCGAGGGCCGATTGTGGATGGAATTAGGATGGTGACTAATGCAGCAGTCATAATGGATGATATAAAACGGCAGGTGATAATGAGGATCATTTTTTATGTCATTTCAAGGATGCGAACCCTGTGCTAGTAATGTCAATTCACATGTAATGTTGCATAAAGAGTTGCTCGGGTTACGAGAATAGTTTCACTGCAGAAATTGTTATAATAATTAAAATGATCTATAGCATCATGTTGGCTTGAGATAAACTTATTTAATCAAATAAACTAGCTGTCATTGTTTTTTTTTCCATATAGGGCTTTGAATTTCAATTTTTTTGTGTTAAGAGCAGGATAACCCACAGATTATGAAATGTGAACCTGCAGACTAAAAGACTATGAAATCTGAATAGCAGACACATCCATAGGGGAGTGTGCAGAACAGGGAGAGTGGGAGGAAGGTTAGGGGGAGGGATGGTCCAATATTTTGGGTTTCCAGCATTTACTTTGATGTCTATCTCTATCAATAAAAACTGACTCTAATTCGGTATGGTTCTGAGTTTAGGTTTCATATTCCTGCACAACGCTAGGTTATTCTGAATGATTGCAGAGTGGGGTTTCATTTAAAACAGGGGCTTCTGTTGCAGCACAAAATTCCCTTCAGAAATACCTCAGAATGCTCGAGGCAAAATACTGTTTCAGTTCGAGTTCTAAAACTTTTAGAAGAAAAAAAAACACCAGGTTTCCTAAGGCAAGAGAAAAGCTTGAATGTAAACCAGTGCGGTTATAAAAGGAAGGTGTCATACACAAGACACAGAGATACCGAGATAGTGCTTAGAAGCGAGGTCTTGCACATGTTTTCATACACACAGACCCTGGAGTTCTGGCCTCCTCATAACAAGGTTAGCATACACTGCTAAGCATATGCTGAAAGCAGCCAGCATCAGAACTTTACAGATCGCAACACACAAAGACAGCCTAGAGCAAGGCAAGGAACTTGTCTGCCAAGACCAGAATGTATTGTTTTCACTGTACTGTGATTGCTAATGTAAATTAGCTGGGTATGCACAATTGAATCAGTCAATATCATTGCTGTGCTTT
This sequence comes from Acipenser ruthenus, assembly GCF_902713425.1. Taxonomy (NCBI): domain Eukaryota; kingdom Metazoa; phylum Chordata; class Actinopteri; order Acipenseriformes; family Acipenseridae; genus Acipenser; species Acipenser ruthenus. The sequence goes on from NC_081214.1 coordinate 1,527,201, forward strand.
AGAAAGAGGCAGAGTAGGGGTGTGCATGAACACAATACTTAGACCCCAGCCACACCGAATGTAGTGCTGATGATGCTGTTTTAATACTGCTAGCTATTTATTAACTCTATACCTGTAAGCTCTCGATCACATGACTCACCCGGCCCTCCACGCGGTAGTGCCTTTACTAGGTGAGACCCTGGGGACCGTATCTACAGTTAGAATAGTAATCTATCGTATCTAAACACACAGAAGGCTGAACAACCTCCCATCACAAACATCAGTCCGCCTTGAGATTACAGCTATACAAATATTGAACATCTACACAAAAAGGCTAAGCTACGGGAAGTGATAGAAAAAGGTTCAACGCGACACCACAGGACGTAGTTTGAGTAGAACAGCATCTGTTCATTTTTACAACAACCGTTAACGGGATTCAAAATCTCTTTTAAGTGCTCTCGAGCACACATCTTACAAACGTGGCCCTTCCGTCCACGCCCCACCCCCTGCACATCTCAGTAAGTGAACACATATTCACTGACATTACAAACAGAATCCTGTGTTTCCATCGAAGTCTGGGATTGCCATGGCAACACCCCCGGTCTTCCCCAAGACATGTTCCTCTGTACAGTACATCAGCACATCTTATTCTAATCCAAACTTCAGTAACATTCAAAAGTGCCAAATTAGCAAAAAAAAAAAAAAGAAAAATGAACTGCAGGCAGATGCAAAGTTTTCACCAGATCAGTGAAAGCAGAGGGACTGCAGGTCTACAATCAATGTGCCAGTGAAATACTGTACTTGAAACCATTATTGGGCACCTCTGCAGCCTGTGCTGGTATCAAAGCCCGACAGCTAATCTTTACACAAATTAATACCCTCGGCTTTCGGCTTGTAGAAGCCCTGTCCGATTTCCCCCGGAGGTTTCCCTGTATCACAGGCACAATCAGTGACATTGATCGCATTGTTAAGATTTAATTACAGTGGAAACACATTCATTAGCATTGCAACTCCAGGGCTGCTTGCAGCTGTTTCAGGAGACTGGGCGCTTATTGAGGCCATATTGGAAGATTAAGAAGGTTTTTGTTTCATGAAAACAAATTGGCTGAGGCTTACACAGAGACATCAAATGCTGTCAAACAGAATATTATAACTGAGGAGTGAGAAAATCAACCAGTCAGCACATGCTACCCTGTGTAGCTCACGGAGCAACGTCCCAGCACCATATTTAATCAAAGCTCCTGCGTACAAGATCCGTTTGGGGGGTTTATAAGATATCTTTTGTGTTGGGTGTCTCTTATTATAAGAGATATCATTTTGCACAGTTTGAGTCTCTCATTCAAGAAGAGACATCCTTCGCTCGATGCATTAACTTGTATTATCTGCCCATCATATATCTTTTGAAATAAACGCCTACGGTTTTGGGTGCATGTGGTAGCTTGCCTTTATTTCCCTCCTGTATTCCAATAATGACATTTCCGGAACGTGGAGGTAGTATTCGGTGGAATCCTGCAGAAGTGTCTTCAGTGTGGCGCTCCTGAATAACCCGTTCGACATGATCTGTAAAGCATACAAAAGAGTACATGAAGTATTTATTATCATTGCATCTCCTGTGGGTTGCAGCGGAGGTTGGTGGCCTAGCAACGCCACCTAAGCAAGTAAATGTAACATTATCGTTCAGAGGTGTGTCTGCTTTTCGACTTGCAGAAGCTCCAAGCAGGAAATAAAGTATATTAACCCTCCGGTGATGGTGTTTCACTGTACTTCAAGACAACAAACTGCCACAGCTGCCAATCATGATCCATTGTAGTGGATTAGTGCACAAGGTCTTATTGAATTAAGCGAAGTGTTAAATACAATGCAGCACAAATGTATTTTTATATACACGCCATGGCATCCCACTAACGACAGCAGAAAGCTCACACGCACTCATGCACACGCATGCACATGCACACACACACACACACACACACACACGCACACACACACACACGCACGCATGCACATGCACACACACACGCGCACCCACACCCCCACACACACACACACGCACGCGCACACACACACACACACACACGCACACACACACGCACATGCACACACACATGCGCACCCACCCACACACACGCACACACACGCACACACACGCACGCACACGCACATTAATGTTGATTAAGGGCATTGTGTAAGATAGTATGCAGTGATTTATTTATTTATTCCATTCACTACAGTTGTGTCGGCTGTCTTGAAATAATGGATAGGTTTTAGATGGCATGGCAACTTGGTACAGTATGTTAAATACAGGAGAGAGAGAGAGAGAGAGAGAGAGAGAGAGAGAGAGAGAGAGAGAGAGAGAGAGAGAGAGAGAGAGAGAGCGAGGAATAGATATTCACGTTGTTATATTATTTATCTTGACTATCAGACACTTGCCAACCACTCTGCTTTCACCTCATTAAATAACCTGACAGAAATACTGACTATTTCACAAAAGAGCATTATTTAAAATGCTCAGTGTGTCACTCTAGCTGTTTAACAAATGAATTCCTTGTTATTGTAAAGATTGGGGAACAATGCATTTATTACAACAGAGATTCTGCAGCACCATTTAAAATCAGTAAGTCTGCACAAAGGAAGATTGAATGGATTTGCTAGCAAAGAAACCAGCCCCTTTCAAGGTCCTTTATGAAGGCATAACTGTCCTTTATTTCAGAGGATTGCTTCATTGTTTTAATGTTGTTGTGTGACATGCTTTGGAGGTTAAAAAAAACAAACGCTGAAAACTGGATTTTTCCCAGACTGAGAATTTAATTAATCTCTTCTCTACTAATAAGCAATGCACAGAAAGGGCTTTTTTTTCATGGGCTGTTCCCATAGTTCAATCTCATTTCAGAATTGAGTTTTGTCATGAGGAATCATTTAAAAGAGCAAAGCAATGACATTCACCTGGGGTGAAGGATATCAGGCGATGCGCTGGGCATTGCTTGAGAATGCATCTGATTTTATAATTGGGAAATTCAGCATCAGGAAATGCACGCAGTGGTTAAGCAATACTAGGCCCTTAGCTTCAGAAACAGAAATGGGCTTATATGAAGAAATACGTCATTATCAGTGGAGATCTTTTTTTTATGTCATGTTGGATTAACGTCACCCCCTTGATCCAGTCTAGGTTGACAATGTATTACCTGCAGTCACATTAGGACAAACAGATACCACTAAGATAAAAAAAACAGGCTTCTGCTTCTGCATCGTTCCCTATCCCATTGAAGTTTTGCTTGTTTAAAGTTTCTTGACTTTCAGATAATGCACCTGTGCAACTTGTAATGCAGTTGGGAGACTTTGTGCATGAGATGTCGCACCTAGACATTCCTACCCCAGTTAAATAAATACTCAGGACGTTTTGTTAATGGATTGCATTGTGACAGCGATTACCTTGTTCCGAATGAAAACGGGGACTGACATTGACAAGGCTATAAATGTGATTGATTACAGCGCAGGAGCCAGTATCTCGCACTGCCAGGACGTGACATTGATCTGATTTAACGCTAATCAGTTTCTCTGCTGCTTGTCGCTTAAAGCCAGGGCTGGGTGGGTACAGGATTTGGGTTTTGGATTTGGGTAGCTTGGCTTGTACAAGGATTTGTCAGAATGGAGTTCAGGAGTGATCAGAAAGAAGTTTTAGTTTTACTTCTGAGTTTATGATTGAGCGTTTGACGTGATGGATTTTAGAAATCCCCCAATAGGAGTCCCCCGACATGCAACGTACCAACTTAGAAAGAAAGAAAGAGATCTTACAGAAACACGATTGAAATGTGAGCCAAATAATACAGCGTATAGTTACATCTACACTCATCCAGTATCTTTCTAAAGAATAGCATTCTTTAACTACCTTGACAGATATTTTACTCTGCAAAGCTGTGTCTTGATTCAACAGCACCGTGACTTTGCTGTTGCTTGCAATAAATCATGTCAAGTTTCTGGAAAACAAAGAAGTGACTGCACTTTAGCACGTGCTCCTCGGGGTTTTCATTAGCAATGCCTGCAACGGGTCCCTAACAAACAAACTGCTATTGTTTCTGTAATAAACGAGCAGGGGGACTGGCATTTACCAGAGCAAGGTGTCTAGCAGGTCAGTTTTCACAGGCTAGTAATTTACAGCATCTGTCTTTAATAATATTGATATAGAAACAGGCATATGGTAAAAGAATGCAGACATTAACAATAAATGGATATTAGTAAATTAAGTAAATATGATATGCGCAGAGGCAATAAAGAGCTTTCTATTGCATATTTCAGAAAATGACCTTTTTTAATAATATTGTTAGCATGCTCCTACTGAGATAAGATGATATTATTTTTAAGAGTGGGATTTATTATTATTTATTATTATTATACTGGAGGCTTGGAGAGATCTAGAATGGAATAAACCTCATCTTGGATCTATTCAAATCCAATGACCGCACTGTTTCCAAACTACACCACCTTGTGAAGCAGATGCAGAGCTTGCTTACAGAAAGTAATTCTCTTGCACTCAGTTGTTTAATCCAGGTTTAAACATACCTTTCCATAATGATCCTTGTTGTAGAAACAGCATCTTTGTGTTTAATGCACAGTAATTCAGAGGCATGCTTTGATGGTTCAAGCTAGCAAGCTCATGCCAGTCCTTGTAACAAGCCCAGTATACATGCAGTACATTCTAACCACTGCTCTGCACTGCAAACCAGACACACAATGCTATTTCCTAAGAGTGAGGTGGTTGGGAAGGTCAGCGCCCCTGTGATGAATACGGCTGGACAGTCAGTTTACAGACTGGAGAGTAATGTACAGAGAGGAGAACGCCCTTTCCTTCTCTCAGGCACTGGGGTTTTAGAAACAGCTCAATGGTATACTTCCTCTCTGTAGCTGCAGGGGCTGTGCTGTGCTGTGCTCTTGTTTTTTCTTTCTGAAATGTGCATATCTATCTATCTATCTATCTATCTATCTATCTATCTATCTATCTATCTATATTCAAAACGTTGCAATTGTATTTATTTTTCTGTTGGGTACATCAAAGTGTTACTTATTCATATTCATAATGCTGTGGGTTTAAAAAATAAAGGAAGGGGTTATGTGCATTCGCTAACAGGATTTAATTGGGTTATGCAAATATGCATACATTACAGAGAATATATACAACAGGGGACAATGCAATGAGATGCAGAGGCTGGTTCAAGTCTTACAGGATTCCCCATTTCCATTCCTTTATTAGTGTAGTGTTTACCCAGATGGTTGCAACTGCATAGTCAGTTACTAAACTGACATTTTAAGCCGATAATTTGTTTTGTAGTAACACTGTATTTACACAGTTACAATGTCAATGACATGTACCTGTGTGTGCAATTCCAGTTCGAGGGGGACTATGTCTCCCAGTTTATTTTCTAAGCCCAGTTCCTAATTGACTTCACATCTACGAACACTCACGTTGAAGAAAGGCATTTTCAGTCCGGAGAAGACAAGCACACATTTTGGATGAGCTAATGTTATTCTTGGTGAGGTAATCCAAGTCTAGTGCCAATCAGGGTCTATGAAACCAGCCATGTGTGAACACGAAGCAAGCACTTCCATTAGTACTGGGAGGGACTGTAAAAGCTGCATTTGCAGAAATAACTATTTTTTTATGTATAAATATCTACAGAATGAATGTATTTTGTTTGTGTGTGTGTAAAGAGCTCCGGTTACACTGATACAGTATCACGGCACGGAATAATTAAATATGTTTTGGAAGCCACTTGTTCCCTTGCACTGATGCGTTGCTTCTGGTAATGGACTAAATTAAAACTGAGAGATTTAAACTTCAAAGACTTTAAACTACAGAGACCCGAGGACCACACTGAAGCTGGAATTTGTTTTGTTGTTCACAAGCGCTCCACTCATGTTGCAATCGATGAAAAAATGATCAAATGAAGGTATCCAAATGAGCCTTACAGTGATGCAGTGAAGTAATATAGTGAAGCCTCCCAGCTAATGCTAATGAATCTGTTATGATATCGCTCTGGCGGTGTTAATTAACTGAGATCCAAAAGTTTGTTTAGGAGACTAAATAATTAATCGTAAAGTTACTTATTTTGTGCCTCCACTGATTGAGACTTGAAAACCTCAGTATCCTGCTAACTTTGTGTCTACCACATTAACAGATGGACATGTGGCTCGGGTTTAAATCTCTACATGCTGGCGTATCTATGATCATTGGTTACAGTGGGGTTCTACCCTTATAAAAGTTTACCATGGTATTTTTAAACGGTATTTTTACACTTTCACCATGTTTTTTTTCCATGGCTATACTATGCATCTACCATCATTTATCCTGGTTTGCCATGTGTATTAATATGCTTCATCACAGTTCTTTACCTATGCCCGACCGTGCTTTCACTATGCCTTATTACACTTTGCTATGCTTTTACTATGGGAAACTTGTACAATTCTCAGATTCAAAATGCATGCAGTTTTACATTGCCAGAATCCTAATGTGGGCATCCTCACTTCAACACAGCAAGCTAACGCTGGTCTATGTATTAGTGAAACGTACACTCAGTGTGTTATAGAACTGAACTGATTTTGCCAAATAATAATAAAACTCTGATAACCCCACCCCCTTCCCCCGAACTGAACAAAACATTAAAACCTCAAGCCCTACATATACTCTAGTAGCAGTACTTTCATTGCAGTATTTTTATCATTATTGTTATTGATACATTGTAAATTCTAGTGGCAATTGCCAGTGTCTTTTACTTGAGTGTCATCTCCTGTATGAGATTCCATTTTTAGACCTTTTAGTTACAATGTATCCATGCAATCTTCTTGACATAATTGCTTTCCCCCAGGGTTGATTTCCCTGTACTTTGCAATACCTCTCTCATTAATCTGCACTTCTCACAGCAATATTATTTTTTGATTCGTTGCAGCGTGAGCAGTCACACTTTCGGATACAAGACAATTCAAATTTCAAATGAAACACCTCGATAATGTTCTGAGCTGTAATATCAAGCCTTCTGCTTAAGTCCGCATGTCAGATCTCCTGCTCAAAAGTCATTTTCTTCTTCTGTGTCTTGTCTGAATGAGATTGCATTGCGATGCCTTTAAGTTAATAACAACTTCTGATTGTGTGGTTGGCTCCCAACTGCATTGTAACCCATGCAACAGTGAGCGACATACAGTACAACTAGCCAACTGTAACTGCTTTATATTACGGTACAATCATTCACTTTGATCTATCCGATCACATGCTTTGTATACTGTATAAAAAAAGCTATTGAGGGAGGTATAAGGTTAATACTTAACTCAGCAGTACCTGACACAGTTTTCTGGCAGTAATACTATTTGGCATGCTAGTCTGGGTCATAGGCATAGGTAACCAGTGTGAAGCCCAGAGAGGTATGGCAGAGCAAATAGAAAAACATGGTATATAGTAAATGCTTAGTACACCCATGGAAAAAGCATGGTGGTAGGGGTAGTGCAGCAGCACAGCTACCCCAGCCTTCTGTTTTAATCAGGCCCATCTCTAGACCATCTGTGGCAGATGTTCTTCTTTTTTTTTTGGCAGGATGAGAATTCAGCATGAGGCTGGGATTCAGCCATCGTACCATGTGTTTTATTCCATTAGTCCCACCTCCTGACCAGCGATCAAAGGAGAAGATGCTAGCTCGAGAAGTCGTCATAGAAATAAGTAAGACACTCTCATTGACTCACTGCAGCACAGAACTCAAAACCTTGAGTTTCTAGCAAGACTGACCTAACATTAGACACAGTCTCAAATGTTTGTCTATCTTTATTCATCCTGTCCCAGATCGGCACTGCGCCTGGGGGGGACTCAATGCATGATGGTGTCACAATAAAACCCTGTGGAGATACAGCAACCAACTCTACAGATGGGCAGGGATTGGGTTGCCTGTTCTCTGTGTGCACTCAGGGGCTGTGCTGGCTCAATACCAGCCTCTGGGATGCTGGCTCTGCATCGCATTGGAGTCGGTCAAACTTATTTCCATGACGAGTTATCAAACTAGACATCGGGGGCGGTCAGCGGAAAATGAAAACACATCTGTCAGCAACTGCAGGTCGATTACAGGAGGCTGCAAAGAACGAAAGTCATTTTTATAAAACAGAGATGAAGACATTTAATAAGACCAGTCTCCTTCAAGAACACTTAACATGTCAGCCGGTGACTCACCGCTATACTGTACAACACAAAATGACAGCGGTGTCGAAGATGCGGAACAACGTTTCTTTCTCACAATGTGTCAGGGAGTTCAGTGGAAAGGCACATCAGGGACATCAGGGACTGCTGGCCAGCTTGCACGGCTTGAATTGAAATCTAAAGCAGCATTTTCAGTCACACTTTACATTGTCTCTCCAGTTACTGTGTATTTTCATAGTAGTTACTTAGTAAAGACATGTGAACTTGCACACAATTACAATGCTATTATGCATAGTTGCAATGCATTACTTTTTGCACAATATAATCCTATCCCTAACTCTAACCCTAACCCTTTTCTGATACAATTGTGTACTTACATATATCGTGCAAAAAGATTTACACATTAAGTACATGGTAACTATGCATAATAACATTGTAATTATGTGTAAGTACACATGTATTTAGTAAGTAACTACTATGTAAATACACAGTCATTAGAGACACCTATTGGAAAATGTTACTGCATGTTCTCACTGCACACAAGCCTGTGTAACATACTGTGTAGTAACTCTCATTGCGTGACTATCTTTTATACATGTGTGTTGAGAACGGGGAAGAAAATGTATTGAATGTTAGTTACAACCAAAGCATAGCCTTAACCCGGGCTATATCAAGAACTGAATAAAACTCTCTGAGCAGCTCCATTAACAGAAGAACCACTAAAACCCCCAAAGGTGGGAACACAGTATAATTACCAGAGCACTTTAATATCGGAATTCAACCCTTCTCCCAGTTTCTATTCGCTCTGTCCTGAGTTTTTCCTGCGGTATTATAAGTCCTGATTACATTTAGTCACCCCGAAACCACCCTTTTAAAATCCCAGGTGTTCCCCAATCCTTTCTTTTGAATTTGGGGGAGAACACGATGAAGCTTCTCCTCTCCATCCCTTGCATTTCTTCAGCCTCCGAGGCGAGAAGTGGGCGAGAGATCCTTTCTCAGATTATTTTAATGGCTTGAAAGGAAGCGTCGTCTTTCTTCAGGCGGCAGTGCATCTCAAGACTTTACTGTAATTACATCTAATATGACGGGCTCAGCAGTGACCTCAGGCTGCCTTCCCTCAATGCGTACAAACCGAGGCCCCGTGGGACTGATGCGTTTCATGAATCCCAAACTGCAGAGCCTTCTTCAGATGTTAATTCTGCATGTGGGGAGGGCCACCGAGGAAGGCATTAACGCGACATAACGCGATATCCACCGAGGGACTCACTCTACAGGCGGAATGTGCAGTTGCTTGAATACATTCTCAACTGGACGTTTTATACTATATGTGCTAGAATGAGGAAAGATGCTTTACCCAAATTGTTTACTAGAATTGCTAAAAAAATCAAATACATCTTCCTGCCGCTTATTATCTACAGTGTCATTTTCACCACTTCTCTTCTCCCAGTTGTAGTGCGTTTCTCATATGTTTTCTTCATTTTCAAAAGCCTCCAAACACCAATGGAAAGGCTGCAAGGTGCTCCGATAAAGAACCCCCCAGTCAAAAACGCACTCTGAAAGGGGAGGGATATATAGCACGGTATTTAGGGAGCCACTGAAAAGCATTGAAAAAGGAAGCCGAAGATGTCTTTGAAGGACTGGAACTGCACCTGGTTTCACTGCTTCAGCTTTTGTTTTCTGTTAAAGAAAGTCTTTACTTTCTACCCAGCTGTAATGCAATCATAAAGACATTTCTTTCCTCGCTCAAGGACATGGAAGTATTCCCCTTGGCCCCTGTGTCACACTGAAGTGAGATTTCTTTAGAAGTGGTGCCTTTAGATGATATGCAGTCTTCAGGCAGAGTATTTTAACCAGGTTTTTATCATTTCCACCTCACTGTGCTGCACAAGACAAGACTGTCTCAAAGGGTCTAAAACAGACGCCGGCAAAGCAGCTTGAAAAGAATTTCAGAGACAGACTGTCACCAGACTTTCATAGATCCGTTTCACTTGGTGTTGGAGGTTCAGTGTGTTCTGCTTTTAGGGGATGGAATTGGGCATGCAAGTTTAATTACTGTGCAGTCCAGGGCTCCCGTTGTATTATTCCTCAAGACTGCCCAAGAACATGAAACACTGAACACAGTCAGGTAGTGAAGGGCTTGTATATAGTGCTTGTGCAATGTCACTGTCAACATGGACTACTCAGGAATGACCAAATTCCTGAATCATCGGTTCATGAAAAAACAAAGGAAGCACCGCATATCAATTAATCAACCAGCAGCTTCACTGATAACAAAATATCCAGATACTTGGACCTATTAAACAGTGGCATGTTGTTCATGTCCTTTTGCAAGCCAAAAAAATATTTTCCATGATGTTGAAAAAGCTGTGATGCTACGTGAGCCTGGCTGTTCTCGACACAGCAGGATCATCTGTTCCAATTCTACCTTTCAAAAGGCAGGGATCACAGACAGTTATTAATAACGTTTGTATCCTACTCTACTGCACAGCATGACCAAAAACCGTGTTTCCTACTCCTGTCTGAGATGGGACGAGGTTAAAAGCTCTATAACCACGAATGCAGACGAGCCCGGCTCTTTTGCATAGTGGTTAAGACGCTTACTCTGTGCTAAACCTGAATTGTAATTTTGCCATCCTTTGGAAATTCATTATGAAAGTCCAAATACAGTACTGCTGTGGTAGCTAACGCTTTGAAACTGTCTACTGTATAAGAAACAGAAGAACTACTCACTGTCCTTTTTTTTTGTTTGGAAATTGGCCAAAACATCTCCAGATGAGATAAAAAAAAAAAAAAAAAACACGTGCTCAGACCTTTGTGCTGTTCTGCAGTTCTCTTTCCTTCCTAAAGTGCAGATAATAGAAACACACTATCAATCTTAATTGTCAGGAACCCTCCATTCGCTATATCCGTCTCAGATGTGCAGTTGTTGTGTATCTGGTATAATTAGAGGTAAATACAATCTCTGTTTATCAAGCCCTACTTCTAAGGTCCTTTCACCTAAAGTGTGAAAATATCACCGCTCCCCTTCAGAGCCCTCCTTCCTGTCGTTAACCAATCAGCTGCAGCTTACCTTGTTGATTGATGTTCTTTGCAGCCAGCCACCCTGACTGCGCAGCAACCTTAATAAAACAGGAGATATTGTTTTATAAAATGAAAATACATCTTTGCTGGCAGGTCTGGATCCCCGAGGCAAGCATGTCTCCCCTGGAAGTCAGACCAGCAGAAAATGTCTCGACTTCCCTTTAGCCGCGTCCTTGGCAGGGCAGCGATGCTCACACGCTTCACTGAAGACAGCTCTGCTCTGCTCTGTTTGGTTTGGTTTTGTCTTTTCCCGCTGAAACTGGCATTTGTTTCTGTCTCTGCAGAAGCCAGATGTGCTTTTCTGTTGTACTGGAATTACATTCAAGATAAAGAAATGTTCAAAAGCACACACTCCGCGTTGTATATGTGTAACACAGCGGAGGCTGGGTGGGAGCATGCGAGAGCCTGTGTGTTTATGCAGCTTGCATGTGTATAAGTGAGTGTGTTTTTTTTTTTAGCCTCTTCTCTGCACACAGAGCATGCCAGTACCTCAAAATAAGAATGTGGTCAGCTTAGCCATTCTCCCTTACAGAAGAAAAGTTTGAAATGCCCCATTATAACCCCAGTGTATTACCCTGAAGGAATCCTAGCAGTACCGTTCACAGACCACACCATTGCCAGCAATGGTGACACAATGCACTGTTGAGCCACTGCATTGCCATTGAAGATCATTACGCTTACACTGTCCCTGAACAACTGCCACTCACACAATGGCAAAAACAATAATATATATTATTATTCATTATAGGGTTAATATTAATATTACCACTACTAATATTATTATTACTACAACTAATAAAAATACTACTACTACTAATTATAATGATAAAAACAACCTAGAACTATGACCGCTACGACCACTACAATTAATACTACTACTGCTACTACTACTACTACTACTACTAACAATATGAAAAGCTTCTGCTATGGAAACAGATGCTGACACTGCGTCTTGTGCATGTTGTTCCAGATGGTTGTTTTGACAAGACTGTCAGAAAAGCACAAGCGCTTTCAGGATTAGTCTGGAAAAAAAAAAATCTGAATTCATTTAATAGGACGTGTTTAACAACAGGGACAGTGACAAGGTCGCTGGAAGACATCTGAACTCAGCTGTCTGCTTTTGTGTTCTAAATCCCAAAACTTTCAGAGAACTGAGGAGGACTTCCCAGGCTAATCTGATCATAATGCGCGGTTGGCAGCTCACTAAAAAAAATAGTTTCAGAATGAGTCTCTAACCCAATGGAGATGGTTGCTTTTACACAGAGTATGTAGCCTGAACTGCATGAGAAAGATGCATTTTGAAACTTTGAATTATAGAGAATTGAATCCGAGTTTTCTGCACATAATGACTTGTACCGAACAGCACGTTATCTAAGCACATCGCAACTAGAGCACGTTATCAAAGCACGTCGCAACTAGAGCACGTTATCAAAGCACAACGCAACTAGAGCACGTTCTCTAAGCAAAACCACACTATACAAGCCAGTGACTGTAGTTATAAGTGACGCTGCAATCTGCAGTTTCAATGCAGCTAATCTTCTGGGCTGAACTCTACATATTTCTTCCAAATACTTGCAATTTAACTGCAATGGGACTGGCTGTTGTTGTTCATATTATATAGGGTCGCCTCCCCCTGGGTTCTGGACTCTGCTTTGGGTTGTCTTGTGAATCCTCCAGGGATTGTAAAGCGTTATCCACTGAACTGTTCATTCGGCAGTCAGGTAATTAGCTCATTAGCTCCCAATGATTTTGATCAATACAATCCCTTGCAGGTTGCTGGTGGTGACAGTGAGTGGCAGTGATCGCGTTGACCAGTGTCCAGCTCCAGTACTGACCGTCCTTTCTGTGTCCGTACGAACGGAAGGAGAGGTGACACTGATAGGTACTTCTGTAAGGCATCTGGAACGTCAAATGCTCAATCAGCATTCTAAGGTAAAGCTTGTGAGAAACTCGATCTGAAACGTTTCTGTTTCCAAAGAATCTTGCTTTTTTGCAGAAGAGCTCCTTGAAGATGGCTAAAGTAAACTCATATAGGATTGTGTATTAACTACTGCAGAACTGTAAACCTATAGCAATCTTACTATAATACAGATAGAAGAAGAAGAAGAAGAAGAAGAAGAAGAAGAAGAAGAAGAAGAAGAAGAAGAAGAAGAAGAAGAAATTATCATGTTCTATTCCCCAAGTGCATCTCCAGTGCCTTGAAGATTACAACTGTGGATGGGTCTGCCTACTTTTGGTTCAACACAGCAAAGCAATCCCATTATCGAGCGATGAACCACAGCATCCTGGGAATAAGGACAGGCTTTTCTTGCACCTTTGATAGCAGCTGCTGCATTAAGAATTCATTCCATCAGAGTTCAGTCTGTTGAGAATAACATTTTTTGCGCGTGAATGTTTATTTAGTAGCGTGTTCTGAATTGGGATTCTGTGCAATGTCACACTGTGTAGACTAAAGATGACAAATGATCTTGGGTATCAAAATGAGTTATATTCTTTTGATTAGATTTGCAGCAGTTTCACAGCACACCTTCTAGATACTCCTGTACTCCATTCTTGGGATTTGTTTTGTGTATGATCTCTTTATTTCCTATCCGTATGCAAGCCAATACATGCATGGATTGAGTTTTTCATATTCACGTGTATACTGTGCAGTATTTCCAGACAGAGACAGATATTATATTTGTCATTTTCAGCTACACGTACAGCTTTAGTATCATGTCTATTTAATTTGAGGAGTAATAACCACATATTTAAAATCCATTATCATTAGTTGTGGTCTTGTTTATATATATATATATATATATATATATATATATATATATATATATATATATATATATATATATATATATATATATATATACTCTATGGTGTTCGAGAAGTTGCCCTGCTTGGTACCATTGTGCACACAGTGACTGAAGGGGATATAGCATGCTGCTGACTTTAGCAAACTAAGCAGAATTTTAAAGCACTGGTTTGCATTCATGTAAGCCCTATTCACATTGCAATCAAATTCTTACTCTATTTACAAACAGTAATAAAAATTCTAATCACCTCTGCAACATCCCGAGAACAATTACGAATTAAAAATTAAATCCAGTTTAATCCATTTCACGAATGCTTACATTACGATGTTTAATTCCCTAAAAACTCATTCTGATTAATTATCATGTTGTAATTAATCTCTCTACTTTTCGTTGAGGGGGGAGGGGTGTAAAAAGATATGTAATAGCATTTTGGAGGCTGCTGTGCGTGACACGCTGTAAGTGCTTCAGAAACACAGTGACGTGGTTCTTTATGTCTGTATGAAGCAGGGAGTGGGGTGCAATAACCATGCAGGTACCTGATTAGAATGCACGTGGTATATTTGGCATTATTGTGTGGCTGCAATGTAAGAGAAGCTCTCAGCATGTAAAATGAGGGATCATTTATTTTCCCTGGGCGCAGTAATTAAGCAGGAGACAGCCCGTCCTTTGCATTTAGATAAACCCTTAATGAAGTATCGCCCGGGTGAAGCAGCTTCCTCCTTTAGACTATTTACAGAAGACTCCAGATTGCCACTCATCTACTCCACTCAGACGTTCCTCATCAATTCTGATTAACACTTCATTTTAAAAGCAGTTATAATAAACCACCCAACGCATGAGGCACAGCTGATCAATGTGCACTTAGTGTTAGTCACTATTTCTGTTTTATAAGGGTGAGGTTCTCAATTCTAAAGCTGGTCGACAAGGCTTCATTAAGGCGTTGATTTCAAAGCAAGAAAAGCTGTCCTTCCCTCACCTTTACAACCGAGTACCAGCAATTCACTTCCGCACTTCCAAGTGTTTCAAAGGGGTACGGGTAAGGAGTAGCAGGACACCCTTACTAAAAACACAGGGGAAGGAGCAATTACACCCCTGGGCGTGTCTTTTTGATATTGCATATATCTGGATTGCAATGCGGTGCTCCCTGGCTGTGGTTTTAGACGAGTCTGTTATAAGGACACTCTGTCAAGCCGTGGGGACCTGGCATGCTCATTCCCTCTCCTGCGGCACGGTCAGTATCTCAATCAGGTTCATCTCCATCATATTATAAACCGCTCACATGGAAATCACATCAGGTGTGCAGGCAGCGGCTCACACTCAGAAACTAATCAAGGGCTGTTTAAAATGCCAGCAAACCAACTCGGCGGCGAGCATACAGAGTACTGAGACCCGGCCAGCCTAGATTACAAACGGCAGGCTGCTAACTGTATTGTTTAGATGGGGTTTTTCACATGCAGGTGGGTTTGCAAAAGTCGAGAGAGAAGTTGAGGAGGCTGTGTGGTCCAGTGGTTAAAGAAATGGGCTTATAACCAGGAGGTCCCCGGTTCAAATCCCACCTCAGCCACTGACTCATTGTGTGACCCTTAGCAAGTCACTTAACCTCCTTGTGCTCTGTCTTTCGGGTGAGATGTAGTTGTAAGTGACTCTGCAGCTGTGGCCGATTACAGCTGTGGCCGATTACAGGGTGTGAGATATGACCGCCTATCTCATTCCTCTTACCTGAGCTGGATTCGAACCCTGGTCTCTCAGCAGTGAAATACACGAGACGCTAGTGCACAGGTGCACCTCCACCCCCTGCCCCCCAGCGCAAGACCGGAGGTGTAACTGATAACATGTCTTTCAACTGCTTCAATAAGATTTATAATAATTCCTGGGTTTATTTTATAAGGCCCATTCTTCTGATCTGCAAGGTGAAGGTTGTGTCTGACTACAATACAAAGCTCCGGTAATGATTTCCATTTTCTATCTCCTTACAGGAATGGAAGGCGCTTCGCAGATACATCACTGGGACTCCTAGTCTTCATTAAAGACCTGAGGGAGGACGGCACACTGCCTTGCCCATCAAAGAGAGAACGGCAGGAGCCGGTGGCTTTGGCTGTGTTTCAGCACAGGACTTGAATACACCTCTGATAATAACCCAGTAACCTCACACCCCCCAAGGTCTGCAGATGAAGAACGATTCCTGTGATCCGTCAGCGCGTTCTGTATATTTTAAAAACAAAGCGAGGAGGAAGGAAGGGTGCGCCACTCTATTGACTAATAAAAAATAAAAACCCCAGGGGCGGTGGTCTCTACAGACATTGGGTTTAAGCAGAGTGGTCACAATGGGTCTTTAATAATGATTTAAGCATGCCTGTGTATTTTCACTTACTGTCTGTAAAATGAGCATATGAAGTTCCCTTTGTATTATAGTATTAATAATAAGAATCCCTAAATGTTATTTTTGGATTCTAAGACATACCTGTTTAGAAATTCTATTTTTAAAGCATCTTTTTATCATTGCGTTTTTTTTTCTTTAAAGAAAATCTACAGCCGAATGCATTGTACAGTATTTGCATTTATATGTGAATGTGAAAATAAACAGACTGCAATGACAGCAGGCTTGGGTTCAGTAAAATCCTATTTAAAGACTTAAACAACTGGGACTGCAGTCACGCTGCCACTGCTAATCAAGTAGACTTGACATTGATAAGGCCCAGACTGCAAAACCCGAGGCTATGAATTATTGAACAATATAGGATCACATCCTTCTAATATTAACGACGAGTGGACTCAGACTCTTGAAGATGCTGGCTCCCATGGTAATGAAACTGCATTGCGATATGCAGTACCACAATACCAGGCCAGCACCATGCACTATCATATCCTCCTGATTTAATTGCGTCCTCTACTCAACAAAGTCACTTTATCATTTACTCACAGTTCAGCAGTGTTCCAGACCTCAATCTGCTACTGTGATTTATTGCCAGCGGCAAGGGACTGCTTGACAAACACAAGATTCTCTGCTTTTTCTCTCTCTCTCTCTCTGTAGCGTTTCCAATGGGTGGCCATTTTTCATACTGGCTCCATCTCAGCTGTTGGGTACTGAGAGGTGATCTGAACAAACACAGGTGGTGCTGTGGAGATGATGAATCCCTGTGGTGTGCTAGTCACTGTCGCTTCAGCAGCGAGAGCCAGCCAGTGCAACAAGAAACAAGAGGCACCCTTATAAAAATGTACCACTGCATTTCTGCATGCTATTTTTGCACTTTGACCCTGCTTTTCCCATGGTTACACTCTGCATTTACCATAGGTTCACCCTGGCTTGTTTATTAATATGCTGTAGCATGCCTCGCTATTCTTTACAATGCTTACCTATGCTTTACCACGCTTTCACTCTATGCTTTATTACACTTTGCTATGCTTTTACGATGGGAAACTTTTATAAGACAGCTTAAACCCCCCCCAACAATCTAATCTCAAAACACCTGAACGCTGTTTCTTTTCTATTGTTTCTTCTATGTAGTGGAGATTTCTACACACACCAAAAGACTCAAACGTCATCTGTACATATCAGCTAAACTGGACACCCCCGTTGTGTATTCTTATGGTGTTGAGCAATCGTGCTGAGCACCACGGACCTCAAGCACACTCAAAACAAGCTCCCCTGACATGTAATAAAACAAAACGCATTGAGACCTCCTGCTGGACCTCCCCCCAGTTCACAGGCCCACACACGTATGTGTTCGATACTTGACATGTTTAAATATATATACATTTCATTGAGTTCTGTCAGGGGTGTATGACTCAAAAGTCTCCGATATGTTCCATTTACTTCTCTTATAAAACAGAAGGAAATATTACCAGGGTGCTGCATATTTTATGAATAGCTAGTGTATATGGAAGAGTTATAAATGAGGCTCATAGGAGAACGGATCCCCCACACCCACCCCCCCTCCCCCCAGACCCCTGGTGATCTTCTTACAGGCAAAGTGTTTTTAATAGTTGGTATGCAATGTGCATTTATCTCATGAAATCTACCAAAGACAGGGTTTTACATCACTTTTACTGTGCTTTATGGGTAATAATAATGCACATCGCGGTAAGCGATTTGTCTCTGCTGGTACTGAGTGAACTGGATAGTACTGCATTCATTTGACTTTATATTCTAGTAAACTGTGTGCAGTACGATGCAATGGAGCACACTGCAGCTGTACACAGCTTCCTGTGATCTAGCATCCCGCTTGCTTGGATTTGGGTTCTGTTTCAAGGTACGTCTTGTTTTAATGAAGCACAGCATGCAAAAAACAAAAAGTAAAGCATGGGAAATCGCTATGCACATTTAGCATGCTTTTTTTTCTTTATCGGTGATAAATGAATAGAATATTAAGTAATTAAGTATAAGCTGAACTCCAGCTTGGTTAAGTAATGAGCACTAATAGGGAAGACAGTGACTGCTTCTGCTCCAGCCACGGGCAGCGAGGGCTGTAATGAAGACGATGGTGTGAAATAACTGAGAGCAACCATAAATCGCCTCCTGCTAAGAGAATGTTAATAATTAATAATAACAGCAATTAAAGCAAACCATCCAGTAGCGAGGGAAACACGGAGATTTTCAAACTACTGGGCTCCTGAAGGGATAATAAAAAGAGTTAAGCTAATATGAGCAGAATAAAGATGGTTTTAGGCAGGCTTTATTTTTTTTGCCATTAAAAATTAGAAGCACCTGCTCTACTTGTGTCACGAGGGTCAATGCGGACACAGAGGACAGCAAATCAGAGTCAAATGCTCAATTCTATTTAATTTCACCATGTAGACATATGGTAAGATAATTAGCCCATGCTGCTTCGGTTTATGCATGTAAATTATATTAATTAGTTTTAGCTAATTAGCATGCATGCAGATATGAATTAATATGAATGTTTTGCCATTAACTGATTTTTAGCTTAAGAGAGCACGTTGTCATTTTTATCAAATTTAGATCCAATGAACGGCAACCCGCATTCTCATTACAAAGCTGAAGAGAGTAATTCTGAGCTTTATTGGAGAGGGAAGGTAGCGTGTATTCACAGCATCACAGGGCAAACTTACTGATGAGCTTGCTAATTAGTGTCAATAATGATATGCAAATCAGGTACAGCGTGAAACAAACTTGACTGGAGAGGGGAATGGGAAAGATTGATTTTCTTTGGCGAGAGAGAGAGAGAGAGAGAGAGAGAGAGAGAGAGAGAGAGATGGATCTTTGTCAAATGAAGTTCTTCAGCACTGGGGAGAATCTGTTGGCAGGATGCTGTTGCGCAGATGGATTTTCCCATTGTTGAGGAACTTCCATGGCAGCCCCAATCAAAGAGGACAAATGTAAGGATTAATCCTGGTTGTTTTTATCTGCGAGCGGTAATCCACAATGTGACTTCGGTGACGTACCAAGTTGAAACAAATCAATTGAATGCCAGTGTGACTGTTGTAATCCATATGCTGCAGCAAGCCAATCTAATCACAATGTGCTAAAGCAGACGACAGGGGCGAAACATATAAAGAGACCTGCACTGACTCGGACACTTTCTTCAGCTTGGCAGGAATCAAACCCTGAAGTTGAATGAATCCTTACTCATATTAAGACTTTGTTTGCCAAGCTGAGCCTTAAAACGTGACCCCTCTTTAGTATGAAAAGCCTAGAGAGTCGAGGTATTTATTAAAAGATTACAAGCAGCGATACAAGGTGGGGACTATTAGGAAAGTAGGCAAAGAAGCCAGAGCACATGATGTGATGGATAACTGCACAGTACATAAAGCCAGAGTAGTTAGAAGTGTGTAGGTTGTGCAGGGGAGGAGGTGGGTAGATGCAAGCTTGAAAGGAGCCTGAGAGGAGGTGCTAGAAGACCATTCGAATCCCGCACTGCAACTGGAATATAACAACACAGGAAAATATTATGGAGTCGAGAGGACCCATCCCGTCAATACTCGTCCAATTCCAGGACCAAACCCAGAGGGCTCTTAAATGAGTCCAATGAATTGGCACCAACCACATGGCTGTCTGTGTGGTCACGTCTCTACTGCCCTCGGAGATTGCACTCCACTTTCAAATGTGTTCACTGGTCTGGTCCAATCCCAGTCCTGGGGGGCCATTCCACTCCAGGTTTAACAGGTACAATGATTACTTGCTTTAGAGTCCGGATGCAGGTGTAACTGGTTCAATTAAAGAATTTAGAACAGGGTTGGAACAAAGACCAGGAGTGGAAGGACACACTTTGGCCACCCTTGGGACTGATGAACGAGAGGATTGTGACAACTGAATGACATCAGTGAATGCACACAATAAGACTGACCACAGGTTGCAGGTATCCAACACACTTGGGAGCCGAGATGCACACTGGGTGGATTTTCATCAAGTGTCATCGGTCACCTTATTGAGAAACAGTGAAATATCCTCAGTCTCACACCATGCAGGTCATCTGCAAAAGAACCAGTGTGTTTCTCCCCGACTTCCAGGCATTCACCCATCTCAGAAGACACAACTCTCATGCGTTCACTAGATGTGTTTTTCAGTAGCAGTACACAGAGCTGCTGATGTTCACAGCATTCAAGAAACCACATTCTTTAAAAACAACTGACAGATACAACTTCACTGCTATTAAAAGTATTTTCAATGACAGAAGACAATAGTTTTTATAAAGCTTTTAGCTTAACATCCGTCTGTGGTGAAGTGCACAAAACTGGCGGTGCATATTCTATTTATTTGCAGAACAAGAACCATATTTCAAGCTATTTTGAGTGCTGACATGGTTTGCAATGCCACTCTGTAGTGATACCACTCTCCCCTACATTTATAAATAATGCTATTGGAGAATAAAGTGGATCATAAAAGCCCTGCCTGATTTATTTTACCAGGGGAAGTAAGAGGATGTGCAGACTAATGTGTAGCTGTCTAAATTAGTCACTAATGAAAGAAATAAAAAAGCACTCATTACAACGGAAAGGGCCCTGATTTGGATTCAAGGCACTGCGTAGCTCACTCAGATTTGTCATTCTGCCCTCTTTGGGAGTTCTTGTCATGTGTTTCGAGAAAGAGCCTTGGAATTTACTGAGATGGATGGGGAGTTACATAAAAAACGTTCTGAACAAACACTAGCTTTGTGTTGTACATTGGTGATTAAGGCACATGTGGGATCCATTAGGGAGCCATTATTCATTCATTTACCAACATCATCACACAGGGGGGAAAGGAAGCAAATTAATAATCTGTTCTTTTATTATTAGAGCTGCCCAAAGCAAATGTTTTTCTAAGTAAATAATCCTGACATTTTACCACATAAATAAACTCTGTTGCATATTTTCCACTTGTTAGTTTACGGCCTGTGGGACAGGGCTTATCTATCCCCCCTGTACTGCCCAACAGCACTGTTCTTGGCATCTAACAAACAAGCTTTTCTTCCTGATGCATATTTGTCTCTGAAAGCCCAGCAAGAATTATGTCTGTATGAATAAAGGTTTGCTAGTCTTCAAGACCATCTGTGCTTTAATGAGGAGAGATTTTTTTTTTTTTTTTTTTTTTACCAAGGAACACACTGGATAAGATTTATAATGAGAACACACTGCTGTTTGATCCAATGTATTTTAATATTGTCTTGCCATTGCATTTTTATATTTTTTTTATTGCAATCCACACAAAAGAAAAAAACAGAAAATGACATTTATATATCTTTGGAGTGCAAAATGCAAATACTTGCTAACATATGCTTGAATCTTTAGAAGTAATTACAACCAATACACAAATATAACTGTGCAAATTATTTGTGCAAATGGTAATTGTGTACCAGCTAATATTAAGCTGTAATGTCTTGCACTATTTAGCAGTAGAAGGTGTGCAATCTTCAGAATGTTGCATCTTTGTGGAATGGACTGTCCCTGTAGACATTCTAGAATGCATCAATCCACACACACAATAAACCCACACACAGAGTGTGCAGTATCGACATGAGGAGTTACACGAGATGGAAGTGCTGAGTCCGTGAGGAACAGATCAATACCTTCCCGAGAAATGATCCCTTGAAAAAACAGCCTTATAATGGACTGG
Organism: Acipenser ruthenus; assembly: GCF_902713425.1. Taxonomy (NCBI): domain Eukaryota; kingdom Metazoa; phylum Chordata; class Actinopteri; order Acipenseriformes; family Acipenseridae; genus Acipenser; species Acipenser ruthenus. The sequence continues at coordinate 1,549,288 of NC_081214.1, forward strand.
GTACGCCGTATGGAAGCCAGGCAAGCGGCTGTATCCCACCTTCTCAATTGATCCCAGGAGGTCTGTGTGAAAGGTCAGGGCGCTTAACGTCCGTGCTTGTTTGGTTTCAATGTTCAAACGCTCAATACTGTATTTCCCAGAAAGCATCGCTACAGAACCCAGAACGTTGCAGAGTCTGTGCGCCTCGCTGGATATTATGGGGGAGATTCAACCAAGCACTAATGCATCAGCGTTATTTCCTTGTCATATAGCGGCAATACATTCTATCTTTCCAGTGGCGCGGTATATATTGGAGGCTTGTTGTAATTCTTGGAGTGAGGCTCAGCCCCCTGTGCTAAATCCAATTGGCTGGCCAATCTTACAAAGCCCATCTTTCCTAAATCAACGTGTAAGTTTTTTGTCTCCCTTCCCTGGCCATGTATACAGTCTAATGTGTTGAGGGCACGCGCTAGGATTTCTGGGATAGCCTCGGTTCATAAAGTGGTTCAGTATTTTTTGATTGAATCTGCCCACATGTCAAGCGACAGTCCTGAGGATGCAGAGCTGAGCCAGTGAGTAACGTGAATGTTTCCTAAAATAATTTCAGCTTCATTCAACACTAGGTTTGAACTGAACCTCCGGAGTTTCAGATGCCCACGGGGATGAGAAATCCATGCACATTTCCCAACTTCCTTGAAAACCATTTTTGGGAAGATGGACACCTTTTGATGCCAGCGCCAAGGTAAACTCATATAATATATGACACTGTCAAATAACATCAGCATGTCGCACTGTGGACTTGCTGAGAGAGATCAGGTTCCACGGCCTTGTATGAAGATGCTGCAGGGTATCAATATGTCCCTCCATATGCTTTAGGATTTATTTTTATTTATTTATTTTTTAGTTCTTACCAGGAGAATACGAAGAATCCTGATGATTTTGGCGAGGTTATTAATCCAGCCTCTGCTAGCCCCTAATGGGCTGGATACATAAAAAAAACAAAAAACAACTGCCGTAATTTCAGCCCTGCCATGTAATATTTCACTTTAATTACTATTTGTAAAGTACCTGGCCTCGGGAAAGTGCATGCTAATTATATGTTGCCCTTGTAATGAAAGACGAAACAGTGTTTGTGAGATGAATAACTGGAGCACTGCTGCCTGTCTCATGTTCGGAGGTACTGTCCTTGACAATTCTTCCAGGCTTGAACTGCAGCAGATCCGTATTTATAAGTCCAGATCAGTATTTATTGATCCATGCACCTCACTTACAAAGCTTTCAATCTTTGGTTAAAAGAAAATGATATTTAGTCTATTCTGTCTTAATGATGTTTTGTCTGTTCTGTCTCATGATGTTTAGTTTATTCTGTCTCATGATGTTTTGTCTGCTGTGTCTAATGATGTTTTGTCTAGTAGAGGCATCACGGGCTCAGTATAAACTTTCTGTCTCTCTACTGTCTGTTTATTACAATATTAGGCTTGCTTTATTTATGTCTTGTTTCATAGAAATACACTGTAAATATGTCTAGCTGCTTCTACCCAGAGCTAAACTAAGCAGAGCATGTGGTTTACGCTACCTGATTTCTGCACCTTAAAAGATGATAAACGACGGTTTGTTCGTCTCTTTTTCAGCACAAAGTGTTTCGTCGGGTGTGAAAGCATGCCTTTCAAGACACAAACAGGGTCAGTGATTAATGAATCTCCTTTCTCATCGTCATCGCCATGGTTCAGGACAATGCACAAGCACAAAAATACTGCAAAACCTCTTGCAGCGACTCCAAATGCTTTTTACTGCCTACAATTTGTATGTCCTATGGACAGATACCTGACAATGCATGAGCCCATTCAGCATGCAATACGCAAGACCGTGATCATTACAAATGTACAGTAGCATCACCTGCCAGGTGTATAACAGCTGCAGTGCCCCACAGTCTAAACCACAAGCATTCAACTGATCCAACCAATGCCTTTAAAAAATAGGGTTTAAATGTATAACCCTAGCAACCCACCAAACAACCTGGTTTCATGTCAATATTGAACTGGCCCTTACCACGTTTAACAGGTGTGACACTGTTTATCTGGAGAGGGATGGGGGGAGGGGTTTAGCACACTACAACATTGTCAATGATGATTTATTTCTTAGAAGACGCCCTTATCCAGGGTGACTTACAATTGTTACAAGATACCACATTATTTTTTACATACAATTACCCATTTATACAGCTGGGTTTTTACTGGAGCAATCTAGGTAAAGTACCTTGCTCAAGGGTACAGCAGCAGTGTCCTCCACCTGGGATTGAACCCACGACCCTCCGGTCAAGAGTCCAGAACCCTGACCACTACTCAACACTGCTGCCCTCAAATGAAAAATCCAACACTAATACAAGCTGTCTACCGATTATATGTTCTAGGATGCACAATAAGGACTGGAGCCTGACTTTGCATGACAAAAAAATAAAAAAAGATCTAATAGTTATTAATTAACACATCTTGTGTAATCCTTTTAACGTCGTTACAAAATATTCAAATGCATTTCTTTAAGACCTTCTATTCAATTGCGTGCCCACACACAAGCACAGTGACTGTTGCAGTAGCTTTACTAAATATCCATGTTCCCCTCCTCATTAGAATTCCATGCACGTTGCTCAAAACAGTCTTCAGAACATATGCTAATGAATGAAAACATTTTGCACTTAATATTCATTTAAACAAAAAAAAAGGTATTTTTCATTTATGTTGGTGGGGAGCTGCTACTGCATGTTTATATGATTCGGTGAGGTGATGAATCGCTTTCCTATATCTATTATACAACAGATATATTCTGTAAACCTTGACTTCACAGGGAAATGGATTACTGTCTGTGCCCGAGATACAGTGGATCTCTCACTGATTCTTATTCTTGCAGTGCAATGCACAGGGTTGTAATTGACATACACCGGCCAAAGAAATACATATTAGGGAAATAGCTGATTTTCTGCATCAGATGGTAGATATCTATCAAGAGACCACTGAACTATGCACACATTATTTCCATATTCATATTACTGTAGACAGTGCAGCGCACTCACGTTTTCTACTGCTGCTGCTGTTTTCTCAGTTTCTTTGTAGGTGCAGCATTTTCATGCAGGCCAGGAAATGTCTTTCAAACCAGATGGAAACGCTGAATGCAAGGAAATCTGGTCTCTTCAAAGAGAGTTTCTATTGAGCAGGCAGCGGCTTGCACTGTGATACTTCCACTTGAACAGACAATAGACCAGGCTGTTCCCTGCGGAAAGTCACGCATTAGCAGCTCAACCAGTCAGTGACATTCCATTCTGTGCCCCATTCAGTCCCCAGGATTGGAACAGCGAGCAGTTGAGCGGAATGCTGCAATTGCAACAAAGAAACCAATCTAAACCCCAAGTAACCGCATCCTTCTTCATGCACAAATACATTCACTGAAGACTGGTGCAAATTACACCTGGTCACCCTCCTTTGATGTTCCATAATGTCTGATTACATTAAATTAGGCATCAGCCTTGTGCTCTCCCAGTAAATGTACAGCAAATTAAATGCTATCTTTTCAACTGGGCTTCATAGCTTCCCTTTAGTGGCTTATTGGCAATTAAGAATATGATGGAAGGCTTGGGGTGGCCTTAAAGGAGTTGAAAGCAAGCATTACAATCTATTTCTTCTATATTGTTGTTTGTGTGTTGGTTAAGCTTGATTAGACACAGCAGATTTCCTCCACACTGTAGGCATGTGAAGCTGCTGCTTCCTGGTATCTCACCACTCTGTGTGGCAGTCTCCACTCCGTTCCCAGACCACGGGGGTGATAAGCTGCTAATAAAGGGTTTTAAGGGTTGTGCTTGATTTTTTTTTCCCTTGAAAACAATAAGAACGATAATGTTTGCAGATGCTAAGAAGAGGTAAGACATGTTTAAAGCCTTGTTTATAGCCGCTAAACTGATTTTTGATGAACTGCATGGCTCTGCCGTATATCACAGCAGTTCCACTTTGTGATTAAAGGCACATAAATCTTCAATACAAATGGCCTAACTTTATGTAATATAACCATCCCTGCAATCACAGTGATACAGTGTTGCATCCTAATAATAATAATGATGAATGATTTCAATTAAATGAATCACCGTGAACCTCAAACACTCCATTTTTAACATCGACAATAATGCTCAGAAAGAAAAGCTCGACTTATTTGATTTTTAGTTTGGTTGCATTTTCACTCCAAGCTTTCTGTAGCCTGTCTGAAACAGATTTTCAATTTCTTTCCACAGCTGTCAAGATACTAAGACTGGAAAGACGGCTGACAGGCTTATTGCCTATTTTGATAACTGCTGAATGACAAGGTCACACACACAGCATTAGAGGAAACAAGACAGTCTGGGAAGATCTGAAGCTGGTTCACTTAGCCTTCCAGTTACCCAGCATCCTACCTTACCTATAGTGGCTTATTGGCTGTGTGTGTGTGTGTGTGTGTGTGTGTGTGTGTGCGTGTGCGTGTGCGTGTGTGTGTGCGCGGGCGTGTGCGTGTGCGTGTGTGTGTGTGTGTGTGTGTGTGTGTGTGTGTGCGTGTGTGTGTGTGCGTGTGTGTGTGTGCGTGTGTGTGCGTATGAGTGTGCGTGCGTGTGCATGTGCGTGCGTGTCCGTGTGTGCAATAAATGAGCTTGTTACAAAGCTGTCCGTGTCTTTAAGGATCAGAGAATAATCACACGTGAGAAATGAAGACCTTTTTTTTTTTACATGTTTCAGTGAGCGTAGTATGTCTAAAATGATGTAATGCATTTTAGGTGTAGTGATAAAATAATTCTCGTTAAGAAGGTTAGAAATATGTTTGGGTTGGAGTCAGGAATCTCAAATATTTCTTGCACTGTAGATATATCAGACAGTGTTGTGTGATGCAGTGTCGTTACAGATTTTGACCCCTGTTGGTGAAATGAGATTAAAAGTTCTACAACTACAAATGCAGACGAGCCTGGCTCTTTTGCACAGAGGTTAAGACGCACACTTGTGGTGTGCATGGTCGCCAGTACTCACCCAGCCTCCGCCCTGTTACACATACGCATTCCAACCCTCCCCTCCTTCCACCAGAACCTTTCCTAAACCTTTTTACTCCTGTTAACATGGAAGTGACAAGCGCAGTTTAGCAGCTCCTGGGCTGTATCCCTTCATAATCCTGAATCCATTCCGACAGCTTCCAGCAACTCCTTAATAACTGAAAGCACTGACTGCAGCTTCCTTCAGCAGCGCCTCATCTGGTCCAATGTCCTCGCTTCCCTGGTCTCTGTTTTTACAATGGCACCAATTATAGGAAGTCAGTTTGCCCTACAACTAAAGGTTTAACGAGGCACTGTGGATTGTTTGTTTGTTTGTTTGTTTGTTTGTTTATACCTTATAGACAAACGACAAAGGGCCAGTAATTTAATTTTCTTCTCATCAAACTTTAAGTTAGAAGCCTATCCCTTAGGCTAGACTGCCAGGGAACCGACAGAGTAGCATTAGCATATTATTGTGTCACACCTATGCGACTGCCTCTGACTGTACAGTACTTATCATGACACCACAGCGTCACTGGTAAGCCACTGCAGTGGCACCACAATGTTCCTAGCCTGTAGAATTGCTCTCAGTGTTACAGTACAGGCTGATTGTCATCATTTTAACAGCTGTTACATAAAAAAAGAAAAAGTTAATTGGTCCCATCTTACAAGCCTAGTCCACTAATTCGGATTTATAATTTATGACTTTAAACCATTCATTTAGACCACAGTTACTTCTGAAATGTGAAAATGAACATTATCAAAGGGATCAACCCATCTGGAAGGCAATTAGCTCTTTGCTTAGCCAGTAGACCATTAATGCAGGGCTATTAAAAAGGCAGTTAGTTGCTGTGCAATGCTACAGCAGAAAAAATAACAACAGCAAAAACAAACTGATCTGAAGGATCTCAAGGGATACCATACAGCCTACATTTGTAGCTGGTTTCATAAACGGATCCCTAAAGTGTGACTAGGTATTAAATATGAAATATAAAATAAAACGAAATCTCAACCAACCTTATAGAGAGAGCTGTTCTTTTCAAAACTGTATGTTTTTACACACAAGAACATGTAACACAAAGAGCAGAAATGAACTCCCATAAAATGTGATTATAGCTGGACCATGACATTTGCTGCAAAACTATTTGATGAGTTTGGATGCAAGCAGAAGCTGACAGGGACACACTGCAGCAAAAGGCTTATTTCTGCTCTTTAAGAAAATAAATGCATCTGGATTTAGGATAAGAAAAACACAGCTGTCATTCAGCGTCTGTCTCAAGCCGTTTGTATAATCCAATATCTCTGTGAAAGAAAGAATACAAGTGTACTACATAAACAACGCGACAGAGGACAACGCAAAGTTAACACTGTACCTGTCAGACTACAAGAAGATTCATTCTGCTAGACTAACATTGTAAAGAAGACCTGCCAGGGTGATATAGGGAACCTCCCAGCATAACTAGGGAGTATCTCTTCCAGCTCCCCTGGTAGAGGACCAGTCCCAGTTCAAATCCTAGGCAAGGTTACAGTAGCAAACCCCTTTATCCTTCAAACTAAGCTTACCATGCATCTTATAGCTGACTAGACAAGCATGAGTATTGTTGTCAGAGCTCTATAGAACTGAGGCTTACAGCTGAGAAGCTATGATTCTAGTGTCTGCAGCTATAGTCTGTTTTTTCAAAGCCAGGGGCATGCCTGCATGAAGCTGCATTCAGATCCATGCACCCGCGACCTTTTAGTATTCCTGTCGTCTGTATCGGAGAGCAGAGATCTGCACCAGTGCAGGGCACTGGTGTTTTAACATTGCACTTTAATTGATTTCTGCACTTCACAGGGCATGATCAAACAGCAGAGTAAAACAGAGCAAGACTAACCTGTCTTAAATGCATCCTTCCTGATGACAATAACCCCAGTACTCAATAGCATCTTAAGACCAGGGTGAATGAGCATTGATATAATGTGGATAAGCTGCTGCTCGTTCACCTACTAAAATGTTTTTTTTTTTTTAAATATGGCCATGACCTTTTAGAGGCACACGTATCAGATGTGTGGTTAAGATACTCAAAGGAAAAAATGTAGCTTTATGAGATCAGTAAGCAGCACACTGAATAGCGAACACCTTATTCCGTATTCATCGTAATGACAGACACCCTTTTGAGAAACTCACTGAACTGCAGGTAAACTGCCTGATTAGGCACAGATCCAGAGTGCATTTGCTGTTAGTCTGGTTTCAGGTGCAATTTACTTACATTAGTAAGTCTGCGGGGCAACTTGCAGTTTTTTTTTTCTTTTTCCTTTTTTTTCATTTTGAAAAAGGACTGAATTTTAGAACCCTAAGAATCTTCTTCTTCTTCTTCTTCTTCTTCTTCTTCTTCTTCTTCTTCTAAATAATATCTAAAAAAAACCATGAATTGGGTTTATGTTCATTTTAAAAACATTTTTTTTTTTATTATATTTTAATTTTTGGAGCCTGATCTTGTCAGTTCTCAGTTGCTCAGCAGGACTGGTCTTGGTCAGTGTCAATGGCTTCCTCCAAGGAAAATCTGGGGGTTCTAGTGCAATTATGGCTTCCTCCAAGGAAAATCTGGGGGTTCTAGTGCAATTATGTTAATGTCTCAATAGGGGGCGCTCTATCCCTCTGTGCCACAGCTCAAGCAATGCTCCGGCATGGCGTGAGAGGCACCGTGTTGTAAGAGTTGCTATCATGTGGATGAGATATTAAACGCAGCTCAAGCACTATGGGACAATATTCCATCTTCAGTTGCGCTTAAAAAAAAAACTACAGCCATCGCTACTAGAATCCGTCTCAGGGGACATGCATGTAATACATTCAGCATAAAACATATAAAGATATTTTTTGCATTTCAAAGTCGAGTTAATTTCAAATCAGAGTCGGGAGGATAAACACGGAAGTTACGTACGAGAATAAGTGTAGAATGTCTCTTTGTATTTCAGCAGCACTTCATCCTGTGAATGGGGTCTGCTCTTCACTCCTCTGTCCTTATTGAGTACATTCCTGCCTTTCTCCTCCTATCAAACGAGATTACAGAAAGGACGGAAAATGAAATAAAAATGACAAGGCCCACCTTTTATAACAGCTTTGAACTATTCCTTACCAGTTAATATGCACTTGCTTGTCTGGCTGCAATATATGAACTGCAATCAATCATTTCTTACAGTGAACACGTTTAATGAGTTCAATTGGGCATTGTATCTGAGATGAAATGACATTAACAGAACACATGGTTACAAATGTTACTTGTTTCATTAGTGGAATACGACTTACTCTTACAGGCAATTAGATATTCCGAAGTATTAAACTGGAGAGGAGAAAAACGAATTATCATCAAATAAACGATAAAGCAGCTCTCAGAATGCATGCTGATCACACAGGGCCTTCCAGTGTGAATTTGAATGCAGTTCTACTAATAAGGGGGTCTCGGGTCACCTGCTGAGTTTGAGGTGAAGTACTAATGATCCTGGCTATTTGAGCTATCAGAAATATTATCAACACTTTCTGTGAGATCAGGAGGGAGCAGCTAGTAAAGATGCACAGGTGTGTGTAGTAAAGCATCTCAAGATATTGCATGGAAGACTGGGCAACACTCACTCATTCATATCTCACTTCCCCTGCAATCAGCCTTCATGAGTCTTTTCATTCTGGTCCTGTTAAGTAAATATTAGGAACATAAAGATGATATAAACGTACTATTGCATCTTTATAGAACTTTCTCACAATAAAAGCAGAGCACAGTGTAAGAACTGAAAGCATGATAAAGCCAAGGAAGGTGTTTCAAAGCACAGAGCCATGGTAAAGTACATAAAAAACATGACACACCAGGGTAAACTATGTGAAATGCATGGTATAACCATGGGAAAAGCACGGTAAATACCATGCAAAAATACTGTGGGTAACGTTTATAAGGGTAGATACTGAGTGGCTGTGACAGTAATGTGCACAGAGCATTAAACTCGAGTTAACGTCACTGCACCAAAGTAGAGGGAATAATTAGTGGGCATATTGTTCATTGTCTTTCATAAAATTAAAAATACATATTCCCAATACCGGGGGCTATTACAGCTCATAATGACAAATGTAACTCCTCTGGACTGAGTGCATGTGCTCCTAATTGAACGCAGTGGAGTGAGACTGTCTTGACCTCATTGTATGTGTGCTGTATCATTAAGGACTACCCCAGGGGTAAAGAGCACACACATCCGACAGAGAGTGACTTCAATATCCTGCCCAGTGGGCAAATTATACAACAGAACCTTTGAATATCAGAAAGGGCAATTACTGTGAGTGTGTGTGTGTATGTGTTCTGTCCTCACGTCAGCTCAACCCTCTGGGATCAGCTCGGGAGAAGGCTGTTGAAAAATGTCTTTGATCAACCGACTTTTCTTTTAAGCGTTGCGGGTTTCTAAGCCCCAACAGTAAAACGCTGAACTAAACCTTTACTTTAATGACTTTCACTGTGTAGGAGTTACAGTCCTACCAACAGGAGACCCTCTAAGACTTTGAGGAGCCCACGTACGCATTCACACCCACACACGGGCTGAAGAACACTCATCGAGTAAGCAGTTCCAAGAGGCACAAAGCTTAACAGAACAATAAACTAGATAATCAGCCGTCGAGAAGAGGCGAAAGTAGAGCGACAGTGTACTGTCTTTCAGTCTAACACCAGAGTATATGAAGCAAAACAGAAATGGATCTTTCTGTGCTTTATGGAGGAGTGTTAGTCGCCCCTATAAGAGGGATGGTTCACGTCAATGTCACAGAGGCCCAAGCTGACAAAACCACTTGTGTGGTGCTTTAGGGGGGAAAAAAACAAAGAAAGTGCCTGTCTTAGAGAAAGTACAAAGAGCCTTCCAGTTTCAACACCATGGACAGCATTCCTCTGCACAGCTCCTGTCGATTGATCCCTTGAGATGATCAGGAATCAGGACCATGGCCAGCGACATCTATGCGCTCCATGCAGCATCATCTCGCTAACCTGACCACCTGCAACCAGCCAATGAGAGAAGGGCTTTGGCTCTCTTCTCTGAAGAGACTAGTCTGCCCTGCTCCCTGACTGAGGAATTAGTGAGGAGAAGGCACGCCTTAGAAGATAATGAAGCATACTTTTAACAGGCATCACCACTCATTATTTTAATGATCAGGTCTTCAAATCCTGTGATTAAGAATCTGTAACCAGCCATGCATAAGTTATAAAACGTACCACGGTAAAAGCATAGCAAAGTGCTGCACAGTAGAGATAACTGATGATTATCCAAATTTGATGTGGCATTATTAGAACCGTTTTCCCATTCTCCCAGTAAAACAAACCCAATCAATCACTCCCTGTTATTACAGTTTCCCTTTGATAAGCACTAGACTGTTGTAGGGCCAGGTGGTAAGGAAAGGGAGAATGGCGAATGGCAAATTGATAGAAAGTGAGTGAGGTGCATGGCTATAACAATGCAGGAAAGAAATACAGCTTTAATAACTCTGTGCTTGTGTTTGCCGTTATTAAATCTACATTATTAAAAAAGAAAGAAAAGCTGAAATCTGGATAGAGATGGTTATGTAAGACATACAACAAAGGGAGAATTAAATTGAGTCTACATATACCAAATTGAGTGTGGTAGACTAATAGCTAGAAGCTATTTAAATAAGGCAGCAGTAATAATGCTTGGATGAGTGTTTCTCACAATTCAATGCCCAAATTTGGCTTTTAAATGTAATTTATTTTTTTTAATGGTACTAAATCTATTATCAATTTATGGAATCATTTATCAGACATGTCGGGGAAGCTGCCAAACAAGCACTTATTAATCTTTAAAAATAAAATATATATATTGTAACTTTGCTTTGTTTTTTCTGGTGAGATATGAGGGCAGTTTTCATTCTATAAAAGATGGGGACTGCTTTTAACCTAGATCAACAAGATTGTTATGTCACTTTAGATACATTTTGTACAGTCCGGAATGAAATCAAAGTGCAGAAGGAGAAGGGATCTATAATGATTTTAATGGCAGGGATTAAATCAAAATGATGGTTATTAAGTCATTATTGGATCCATCTTCTCCGGCACCACTCCACCCACTCGCCTGTGCCCCCACAAAACAAAAACCCAACAACTCATTGTGAAGCTCTCTCCATGGGGTTTGTGCCTCATTTTTGTAACATTAACATAATTTTCAAAAAAATAATTAATTCATTCATTAAACTAAATCTCCCTGGCCCTAAATAAACCCTATATTTATGCTTGTTCTTTGGTCACTAGAAAAGTATTTTTCACTAAACAGTATGATCCGTCACTCCCTGTATAACGTGCTCTTCTCAGCTATTGATATCCAAACTGGAATGGGTGAAGGCGAGGCCAGTGGAGCACATACTCAATGCATTGTTCTGTTCTATCAGTCTTAATGTCTTTAATCAAGTCTGTCTGTTTGCTATGCATATAATTTAATAGGGCCTCCTAATGATGTTGCAAAGCATTGTGTGCTGAATGCAGAAGGCAGAGGCTGCTTATTATTCTAATTTAAACTTTGTTTAATGGAACACAGTCTTTGATGTATGAGAGCCCTGCCTCCAATCAATATTTCCCTCGCAGTTTCACCAAGGGTTACGTTAATAAAGCAGCATGCTAATGGAGAGAGATTTTTTGTGGCAGAAATTTATTTTTAAATCCCTGTATTGACAAATCGGTTTTCAGACCTATCAGTAAATCCTAGTGAGTAAAATAAAAATTGAAGGAGAATACATTTGAATTTCCCAGGCTGTTTCGCTGGATTGTTGTTAGAAGAAGAAAAAAAAATGGCCCGTGATCAAGTACAATGAAGGGACAGCAGTCCTTCTGGATTTGATTGATGAAAACAGGAATATGTATTGGTGCTGAACCTTGCTGTGTATGACAATATTCATAAAACAATCCATGTACTGAGACAGAACTTCAGTCCTAGTAACAACCCTTTAAGGACTGTTTCAAGGAATGTTTTAAGGATTTTGTTTTTTAACAAAACCAAAAAAATATTAACTTGATTTATTTAATCAAAATGGCCTTTGAAAAACAGCCCTAAGCAAACCATTCGGTAATACTTTAAAATAACGTCTGCATATTCAGAATGAATTCCAGCTGAACACCACAGGAACAACATCACAGGAGCAACACCACAGGAGCAACACCACAGGAACAACACCACAGGAACAACATCACAGGAACAACATCACAGGAGCAACACCACAGGAGCAACACCACAGGAGCAACATCACAGGAACAACATCACAGGAGCAACTCCACAGGAGCAACACCACAGGAGCAACACCACAGGAGCAACACCACAGGAACAACATCACAGGAGCAACACCACAGGAGCAACACCACAGGAGCAACACCACAGGAGCAACATCACAGGAACAACATCACAGGAGCAACTCCACAGGAGCAACACCACAGGAGCAACACCACAGGAGCAACATCACAGGAGCAACGCCACAGGAGCAACACCACAGGAGCAACACCACAGGAGCAACACCACAGGAGCAACACCACAGGAGCAACATCACAGGAGCAACACCACAGGAGCAACATCACAGGAAAAACACCACAGGAGCAACACCACAGGAACAACACCACAGGAACAACACCACAGGAAAAACATCACAGGAGCAACGCCACAGGAGCAACACCACAGGAGCAACCCCACAGGAGCAACCCCACAGGAGCAACCCCACAGGAGCAACACCACAGGAGCAACACCACAGGAACAACATCACAGGAGCAACGCCACAGGAGCAACGCCACAGGAGCAACGCCACAGGAGCAACGCCACAGGAGCAACGCCACAGGAGCAACACCACAGGAGCAACATCACAGGAGCAACACCACAGGAGCAACACCACAGGAGCAACACCACAGGAGCAACACCACAGGAGCAACACCACAGGAGCAACGCCACAGGAGAAACATCTGAATATCTGCTGCACTTCCTCGGAGTTCTCAAGTACTTCATTTTGAATTCAGCCCTGTTAATTCATGTGGATTTCAAAACAGCTAGGCTCCGCTTTCCCCTCCATCCATTACTAATGAAGCAGTGTGCACATTTATTACAACACCTCAAGATTTGCCATTTATTTAACCTACCTGCATGAAAACCTCTGGCTGTGAGAATTTCAAAATTCGGTCACTGTCACTCATGTGTGAAAATGTTAGACCACTTTGTACTTTAATTTTACCATGTGAGACTGCTTCCCTTTCTCTTACTATTTTCAATTAATTGCATGAGTGGCCTATTAAATTCATCAATAAAATTAGACAATCACTTTGGTTTGATTTCATGTGCACAACAAATCAAAACTACAGAAGCAACTACAGGGGGTGTTCTAATACATGTGCACCTTGATATCTCTCTCGCTCTCTCTCTCTCTCTCTCTCTCTCTCTCTCTCTCTCTCTCTCTCTCTCTGTATCTGCAGAGATGTTCCGACAGCGCCTAAAGAGAGATTGATTTCTGATTTTATTTTTCGTTACAAAAAATAATAGCCACCAATTACTACCATTTCCAATGGGTTAGCTGTTAGGACTGTTGTCTGCACAACTGAAAAATCCATGATAAAATAACTACAAAACATGTTACTATGAAAACCTCATAAATCTATTGAAATTTTGTGATGATTCTGTTTGTTTTAAAAATGTGAGCCCCCTGTGAAATCATAGGGTGCCAGCTTACACTGAGCTTCACTGGATCCACACCATTCAGTCAGCACCTGTCCTCGAGCCATCCTGCTTTGTAAGAGTGTTTTACTGTTATTGCATTTGGTTTCTTGTACACACATGGAACAGGAATCATCCACAGTGCCTGTTTTCTCAATCTCATAAACAGTATAACTGAGACACAGATGGAATAGGAAAGGAAGCCATCAGGTTTTATTCCTGCTCTTATCTATGCTGCTTGGAAGCAATACTCCATTATTACAAAACTGCAGCGTAACTCATCTCTCCTTGCTCTTCGTCAACCTAAAACATACCAAAAAAAAATGTACATACAAATTTGCATCATGCTAAAATTAGAACCTGGTGTTTAATCACTTGGAATTATGGAACAGGCTGGCAGCTGAGTTTTCTGTAGTTACACAATCGTTTTCATTAGAATTCATAATTGAACATGCATTCTTATTCATATATTCTCTAGCATTATGAATAAGAAGTCTTATTATTTTGCGACAGTGGTTTCATTAGTATGAATCATAACGACGGCTGGGAATAGCATGTTATGGAAAAGTAATTCACAGTTTCAATCAAAGAAAATTCGGAGAAATGGTTTGCAGTCGGGAACCCAGCACCTATCAGCAGCAATCTGTTTTTTTTTCTTCCATTAAAACAAACTGTTTCACAAAAGGGAGATGCAACTTGCATCTATTACAGAACAAGGGGCTGCTTACTGTTGTGTTTCCAATACCTTGCATGTAAATAGCATAATGAAACGCAGCTTTGTGTAATACATAAATCCCTGTTGAGTCTCAAACTGCACCGCTCTGCATCTCAGAAGAAGCCGAATACAAGCAAAGGACTGCGGGGAGATGAAAAAACTGCCACAAAGCAACGTGCCGGCGTGATTTACAACAGACAATGAAGGCATTGAGAAAATTCCCAAATCCTCTCCAGGCTTGCATTCCTTATGGGATGAAGTAAGAGAGAGAAAAACAAAGATAGCAAAAAAAAAAAGGAAGAGGAGCAGACCCATGTGTTACTCCGGTGTGATAAATCTCTGAAGTGCGTGATGCTAAAAATAACTCCTATATTCCGATTGTCTTGGTTTATTGTTTCTCTGGTCCCGGTTGCAATGGGAAGTGTAGGTGACCTGGTGATTTACTCCTCTGATATCATTGTTTATTTCTACAGGGCCAGACAGCTACCTTGTAAGCTAAAATGAAAGGGAGGTCGATCAAAGGCAGGGAATGTAAGACCCACAGTGGAAGATCTTTCTGGACGACCACCTTAACTGACCTCCATCAACCATCACTGCCTGTCAATTAGTGAAGTGAACCACTCTTCTACTGCAGTGTATCTAGCTGTGCCGAGTGATTGGACCGCTAAAGCATCCACAGTTCATTGTCCTAGTATCTGCTATTATCTGCTGTATTATTGAATTGTGGTTTGTCACACTTGTACTTTGCTTGAACAAAAGTCATTGTATTTCTTGCTCTTATTGTATTACTTGTATTGTAACACTTGAAATGTATTTGCTTACGATTGTAAGTCGCCCTGGATAAGGGCGTCTGCTAAGAAATAAATAAATAAATAATAATAATAATAATGTATAATCAGCCCATAGAAACGCTGCCTGAAATGGAATTAAAATGCCCTTCACAAAATAATATATTGCAATCTATTGAAAAGTATATTTTTCAATAACTGGACCACTCAAGAATCAGAAATCTTGACTCTAAAAGGGCTTAGGGTGTTAAAAGTTTCATGTTTTAAAGGTAAAATAAACCCTGTGGTTTCAGTCACTGGGGTTAATGGACAATAAATGTCCCACCCTCAAATACCACAGACCAGCAAGGGGTTGAAAACCGCTTTGAGTCTTTACTGTGCCAACAAGCTTCCCCCAGCTCGACGGCGCTGTTAAAGTGTGATTGTTTCTAATACAAGAAGAGAAACAGTGATCAATCCATCCCTCAAACATTACCTATAAACCAGAGCCTCTTGCTGGGGACAGTGAGCCGGTGATTGATGTGCTACTGCATGTTAGCAGAGCCGTATCCTTGTGAGATAAATACCTTCACCTGAAACAGGATGTTTCACTTGGACAAATATCAATGGGGTTCTGTGTGCAGTGAAGGACAGTGTTGCTGTATGCAGTGAAGGACAGTGTTGCTGTGTGCAGTGAAGGACAGTGTTGCTGTGTGCAGTGTTTTAACAAGGGTTAACAGTCTGTTATTCCTTCCAGGACTAGAAACAGGGCTTCTCTCCAGCTCACTTCCTTCCATATCCCCCCTGTTCTTTTCTCTTGGCTTTATGTTACATTTTTGCTGTGTTTTGTATTTCCAAAAGGGAACGATATTTCAGTATCTCATACTGACTGTTATTCGGCTGGGCGTGGTCAATGAAGAGGTATATACAGAAAGGATATCTTATTTCCTTGCATAGAATTTTATACGGGAGATTCTGACTGACGTCAATAAGGCCGAGGGGGGCTGTTTCTAACGTCACTGGTCCAGTAGTGAAGGTTTCGCAGTCCTGCTTTCATTGGATTCCTCCAGAAAGTCGTTTCTCTTTAACTCTCAAGCAAGCAGATTTACTCCTCCCTGTCTCTATAGACACAGTTGAGGACCCTGCAAGTACATTTAATGTGACACAGTAAAAACTTGATGAATTGGGTAGAAAATACCTGCCAATATTTTAGTGCAATGCTATTTACCATCCTCTGTGCTTTATTAATGTGTCTGCACCTTCCAAGCGTTCGCTTCAGGGATACAGAAGCATCTGCAGGGCTGTAAAAAGCCTCAATCTGTTGTTGCTGCAAATTTGAATCAACATTAAATCAGGTCCATGTTTCTGTCGATAGCATAGTGCGCAGTAGAATTTAAAAGCCATGGATCAATTGAGAGATAAGCTTTCACCATGAAAGGCGCTATACTATATAACGGCCGATTCCAAGCAGAAATAATATTTGTTTGTTTTTTTTTACACTATTTTACGAGTCGCTATATTATTATTTTCAATCCTATGTTTTACTGTGTTGGCGCTCGTGTTCTTTGAAAACGTTCTGCGGTTCAAATCCCAGCAGCAAATTCAGAAATCTTTCTGCAAGGTCACAATTTGATCAGCACTGCAAGCAGTCCCCTAATAATTGAAACGAGGATAAGAGCTCGTCCAGCTGACACCTATTCATTGGAAATTTGCAGGAACAAGATTACATTGAGCTGGCCCTCTGTGTGCTGTCATGTTGCCTTTCTAATCTCGACAAGCCTTTTTGTTTTCTGTCCCTTCTTTCTTTCTTTCTTTCTTTCTTTCTTCTTTGCTGCTCTTGTGTTACACAGTGAATATAAACTTTGTTTCAAGAGCCTTTGTTCGCTGGAGAATATTCTTGTCCTCTTTTCAGCTGTGACACAAACAAATGTGTTCTCAGGAATAGGGCGGCAGGCTTTAAAAACTGTGTGGCTGCAAGATTGGTGTTCATCAGCGACTGTCTGATCACCCAGATAGCTCCCTCACACCACTGCAGAGTAAAGTCCATTGAATAGCTCCATTACTGTCATTTATAACACAAGACCCCCCAGATCAAATCATAATGATGTATAGTCCAAAATCAATGCAACACTCTCATACAACAAGTAAAGGCTTGGCGTGCAAGCCAGAATAAGAAATGTAACAGTACAGTATATTGCCAGCACTTTAGAATACATGATCCTGTAATTACATGGTAATAACTGGGTAAAGACCTGTAGCTCCTGTTCTTACATGGTAGCTGTTGTATAATTACATACAGGAGCAGGTACCTGATGTATTCCTATGGGCATGACTCACAAGCCCGTTTCTATGTAATTATACAGTGGATAACCTATAGAAGCAGGAACTGTTGAAGTGTCAAGTTATTACAATGTAATTACATAGCTATCCAATTGCGGCATATGTCTGTGAAATTAATATTCGTGCAATCATTTTGTACGTTTAATTTGGATACAGAGACAGATCGCTATGTTTAGGTAAATGCCTTTCCAATGAAGATCACAGATCTGCTTGCTGGAAAAGGTATAACAAATAGCATTGGCATACTGGTTATGCCTTGAGGAAGAATTCCATCATTGAGATCACATTAAAAACAGCACACACAGCATTTTCACAAGGACACGCAACACGCATTGCACTAAACCAAAATAATGTACATACTTAGCAAAGAAAAAACCTTGAACATGTACTGTATGCAAGATGTAAGACGACTAGAAGTTTCATTTGTGTTTACCAATGTGAGAAATGATCTCCAATTCGGGTAAACTCTTATGAAGACTAACAACCTGTAGCCTTTTATTAATAACCTGAACTTATCATAATGAACCTTCCTCAGTATCACTTCCTCTGGGTTCCTGTGAGCCTCGTTTCAGCACCATCCCTAATGAGAAAACCTTCCCTCAATGCCAGGATAGTGTCAGATTCTGCCTGCTCAAGTCTCTCATTCAGATTCAATCTGTTCATAAACAAGATTGGATTAACTAGAACTGGGGCTTTGTCATATGAGCGATTCTGCAGTACAGTCGTCTCTGGCTAAGACCCCTCGGGAAGCAAGCAAAGTGTTCTCTTAGCCGAAGCGTTCTCTTAGCCCAAGCATTCTCTTAGCCCAAGCGTTCTCTTAGCCCAAGCGTTCTCTCAGGCAACGGGATTCACCACTGTCTGTAAAGAGGTCATCATCTGACACCATGACGCGAAAGCTGAAACCGGAATTGAAAACCTTGAGATGCCCTGTTTACTTTGCGTTGACATTGAAAGGTCCAATTGAGCTCTTGCAAAGAAGAGCAGGGAAGTTAACTAATACAAAAGGGTACAATCGTGCCTGGAACAACTCCTCAATTTCTAATCATAATCTATAACTGTTGATAACAGCCCCAATACAACTGTCTTGACCAACTAGGTATTACAATGGATTGTACCGTGCTGTACCATGCTTCCATGTGCTGTAACTTGCTTGATTATGATGGATTTTACTGCTTCATCATGTGTTGCCATGCTTTACTTTTCCACAGCAGTTGTGGCCTCATGATGTGTTTTTGTGCAGGGCAGAGGAGAGGGAGATAATGAGTTCTGATATCTCACGTGAAACACGGCCGGGAGACTTGAGAATAATCAAAGCATCTTCTTTTTTTTCCACCTGGCTGAACAAATGCGACTTGACACAGAAATCCGAGCTAAGTAAGTAATGCAAGGACTCCAGCACTAATGGAACAAGGAACGGCTGCAGCGCGTTCTGTTCCTGAGACAAGACATTTGCTAAGCATCATGCTGTGTGTGTGTGTGTGTGTGTCAAATGTCTTTGAAGACACTGAGAAAAACTTCCGAGACGTAAATCACAAAGTATGGTACAGCATAGTAAAAAACAAAAATGGCGTTCACCCACTCACTCAAAAGAGATACAGATATTTTGATGGCTTTCCAAATTTTTCGGTGCTGTAGCTTGAAGGAAGGCATAATTTCACACAAGCAAATACATACATCTTGACTTTGATAACATTATAAAATGACACATATGAAAAGGGCAGCTTGCTGTAAATCATTCTAGGGGAAACAGCAAAAAAAAAAAAAAGTTCACAAGTTGTTTTAAAAAAGTTAAAAGGGAAATCTCACTAGAAGCCTGTTCAATGTATTTTTACATTCTCTTTTAGGGTGCTGGAGAGGAAGTATTTTTTCTGTGTGTGTGTGTGTGTGCCTGCCACGTCCAGCTCATAAAATACACTTTTTGTTTTAATGCAGAAATGAATGGTTTTGCTGTGAGCGCCCGGGCACTCTCCCCTAACTCTGCACTGGCACAGTTTCTAATGAAGCAGCTGAAATGACAGAACCAGCCTTTGATGTTCACTGTTCATTATGCTTCTGTGAATGCTCTTTCTGCTTGCTGGTCTCCTGCCTGGGCTGACAAACAGGCTGCTCATTACCAGTTTTTAGGTAAAGCAATTCCTGACACTGGCAAACACAGATCTGCTCCAGTGTGGTAATATAATGAGGACTGGCGCTTACCCACCTGAATCCCAGGTGACCCCCAATCACTGCATGTTTAGGTCATGCTGATTAATAATGAAAAGACCCACAAATTGGAGGAAACGCTATCCTGGTGCATTGCCAGTAAACAAAGAAGAAGAAAATAATGCATTTGTTTTCCCCCAAGCGCGTTTTATACTATAATAATTGTACTTATTAAGACAGTGCTTAAAATCGATGCCAAGCAGTTAGATACGAAATAGTTATACATCTTTAAAACAGACGTGGAACGTTCCAACAAGTATATATATAAAAAAAATGTAAAAAAAGAAACAACGAATAAGAAATGTATTTCAATGTTCTGACAATTCAAACGACAGGAACACACGATCATGATCAGTTACAAACTAATCAAAGGCTTGATTAACTTTGTTGGGGGCACTCAGTTATCTTCCATCCCTACATTAGCCCATGTCTAGTTAGCTGTTAAATCTTGACTGTATCTCATACAAAGCCCTTTGTTTCTCTGTAAACTAGTGCAGTAGACGGTGGCCTGACATTTAAGAGAGAGGTCCACAGCTCCCTCCTGCACTCTCTGATCTCTTCCTGACTTGCCTGAAGGTAAACATCTGGTTTGCTCCACCTTTCTCTTCACTTTGACCCTTTGCTTGTTCTATAATCTTTGCTGCAACGACACTGAAATTCAGTTCTAGAAAGCGTGGTGCTGCATTGCTGCATTCGTTTGCACACTAAAGGAATGAATATTGATTTTAAAGCACTCCTTGTTTTACTGCAGGTGTTCGAGTCTCCTGTCTGTCCTGTATCGTGATTACTGTGCATGTGTAGTCACGACAGGATTCCAAAAATGGGGCTTATTTCCAAGAAAGGGGGCTAATTTCCAAAAGCACGGTGTATCTTCTCAAGATACGTTTTCAAACGGGGCTGAAAACGTGATCTTTTTTGTTGTTTTTGTACAGACTGGAATGAGGAATGACTTGTCAGGGTGCTGTCTGTCACATCCAAGTTCTGGATGGAAGTTAATAATCAACAGCTTGGAGCACTGACAGCATCGGACACCCGTGTGTATGAAGCCAGCTCAGGCTTTCAGGCTTCAATTTACAAGGTTGACACAGGAAGATGAACTGTGCTTGATGGGTCCGGACAGACCTAACTGGATTTCAGAGGCTTTTCTCTGCCTGCTCCTGATTGCTGATCAGCAGGCAGATAGCTTTCTGACAAGCCTTGAGGAGAAAAAAAATACTGGATGCCTGATTAAACTTGGGAGCCACAACCACCTTCTAACCAGCTCTGCGTTGTGTAGAGGGCAACCTTATAATGAGGGAGCACTGTATGGGTTCACCGTCATTTCCCCCAGAGTGTGTACTGCATACCCTTTTTGAATTGCCTGTCCCATCCCTGGACATGCACCAGCATGATGTGAGCTTTCAGAAACAAACTCTGCTGGAGCTCAACAGGAAAACAGTGAAACCACTGGGGTGGGCTTTACTAAGAGGCAGTTTTTCTCTATCTCCTCCACACAGTCCAGAAGTATCTCCTAATTTGCGATCCTCAGAGACACTTCCTACTTAACTAGTTTCCTGCATTTCAAAGCCAGCATGTTGCATTATTAATTACAGTCATGTCAGATGTGCTGCATGCTAAGAATACTGACATCCCTTCTTCATGACGTGTCAGAAGAATGCAAGACATGAAACTGAAAACATATATGAGAATTAAAAAACGGCACTGTGACCAGGTGAAACAAAGCAGAGGGGAGCTGCAGTCGTGCAGGCAAAAACGTGACTAGGAAACGCTTTCTGTGTTAGAGTTACGATGGACTGTCAGTGTTGTTCTGTTCGGTTCTGATCAACCCCTCCTGACACAGAATGCATGTGGTATTTATTTGGTGATTATGGAATAAGTTACAGGATGAAACATTTGGCCTCATGGTCCATTGCCTGGCCAGTAGGACTAAACTGTGGTGTTCCAATCTGGGATTCCAAAAGAAACAAAATAAAAGTTCACTCTTGTGCTTTGACAAAGGATTTGGACACGGAGTCATATCACAATGTCAGCTTCCTTGACAATACTCACTGAGATTCAGGAGTGTGGCGTGTTTAAGGTGACCCTTTTAAATGAAAGAGAGTTCCATGCAGTTTTTGACATTTACAAATCCTCTGTGAAAAGGTCACCCTCGTATTAGAATATTTTATTAACAGAGAAGAAGAATGCCTCAGGAAATGTCATGTATTTTATCTTATAACGTGCAAAGAACCTCGCGGGCGTGAAACTGGAAGGTAAATCTCTTTCTTCTTTTCTTCTGAATTGCTGCCGAGACTGTGACAGTTTTCAAAGAAACAAACAATAAATCAGACAGCTGTTGGATCGGAAAACAAATCCCGCCTTCATTCATTTTTAATAGACTGGGGGACTTTATTTGCAGTGCAAGTTGGAGCACTTGCAGTCTACAGGTTTACTGTCACTGAGGTGAGTGGAATATCAAGGACAGGCAGTACAGCAATCAGTGTTTTTTTTTTCCTTTACTGTATACATTTCGAATGCACTGTATGCATTATACACACACACACACCCCCCCCAAATGGAAAATGCTATTAATCCAAATTGATTAACTGTCAGTCTTGAGGTTTGCTACCATATCTAACTGCATTACGGTATAATATTTCATTCCAATAAAAGCAATCACAGCTTCATAAAGATGCAATCATCATACATCTGTATTCACTGCATTCAAATTATTCTGCCGTCTGTATACAAAGCCTAAAACGCTTGGGATCTGTTTTATTGTCAGTCAGAGATGTGTTATTCTCTAGCACAAAGTTTCTCACATGCGGCCACCGTCAGGGTTTTGTGCAGCCACCCCCTCCCCAGTGACTCCTCTCTTAATCAGCCTCTATCTCTATCAGCGCCGCTGTCCAGCTTTCAAGGGCATGGGCATTCAGATCCAGTTCAGGGCTGAGGGGGGCTGCTGTAGTTTTTTTTTTTTTTTAAATGAGAAACACTTTGGCTTTATTACAGAAATAAATTACACATGTTTGAAGTCTATATTTTCTTTATTTTTCACATGAATTTTTAGAAACAATTTGTAGTGCGGTCACCGGTAGGTTTTGGAGACCACCAGAACAATGTGTTTGGGGACCACCGCTCGAGGCTTCAGAACACCTTCCTTTGCTTTAGAACCGAACACAATAGATTTTGCTCACTATAGGAAAGCCCCTGGCTGCAGTTGGCAGGCTTGTTGCAATGATGTTGCCATGCCATCCCAATTCGTTACCTGAGATGCAATCGCTCCCTAGCGCACTGTGCCAGGCTCATTATGCTGGTTTCGTTCCTGACCAGGTTTGTACTGCTCCTGAGGGCCCCACCAGTGCCTCAGTAATAATGATTAAATTGCTGTCTAATGCTTCGCTGGACATCCAAACCCAAGAATACAGTGAAACACACAGCCCCACGCCCCACACTGCAGTGACTTACAACACAGCGACCGAGGGGAAACAAGTGCTCCTTTTATGGGACACTTAAGGTCATTATATATATATATATATACATATGTGAACCCCTGTATATATTGGGGTATAGTGTATATATATATATATATATATATATATATATATATATATATATATATATATATATATATATATATATATTGCATACTGTAAACAGTAGTTCTTTAGAAGGCTCTTTACTGGATTTTGTGTCTGTGTTCTAGAATTAATTCAACAAATGTGATACATTTAAAAGGTATAAAAAGGTAGCTCAATAAATCAGCCTGGGTGGGTGCCTAAGTGGCACTTACAGCACTGTATCCTTCAGATGGGGTCAAAGCTGTCTCCTGAAGCAATGCATTCTCCTTACTAACCGGCTGTGCTGTGTGCCTGAGCTCTCTCCTCATTGGGGATTCAGGCTCTGCACTTCTCTAGCTAAACTTTTTAATGTCCCCAGTATTATTTTTTTTTTTCAGCCCAGCATTAACATTTCATGAGAACTCAAAAGACATTAAGAGACTCCAGAGAGTCTTTAGGTAATGTGCTGAAGAGCCTGAAGGGCTTCCTTTAATGGAGAGCTCATTTAAATTGTGTAGAGAGAGGAGAGGAGGAGGAGGAGGAGGAGAGGAGAGGAGAGGAGAGGAGAGGAGAGGAGAGGAGAGGAGAGGAGAGGAGAGAAGGAGGAGGAGGAGGAGGAGAGGAGGAGGAGGAGAGGAGAGGAGGAGAGGAGGAGGAGGAGGAGGTGGAGAGGAGAAGAGGAGAGAAGATGAGAGGAGAGGAGAGGAGAGGAGGAGAGGAGAGGAGAGAAGAGGAGAGGCAAGGAGGAGGAGGAGAAGAGAGGAGGAGAGGAGAGGAGAGGAGAGGAGAGGAGGAGGAGGAGGAGGAGAGGAGAGGAGAGGAGAGGAGAGGAGAGGAGGAGAGGAGAGGAGTGCACCTCCCATTAACTGTTGATAACTCACAGTTAAAAACACAACGTTAAGAACAGGTTCGCTTGTGTGTTCAGCAGTGCTTTGGGGCTGCATAAACTTAATTTAACGACTCAAAATGTGATTCAGAAAATGGTCCTTATCAAAAAAAAAGGCCATACGATTTTGAAAAGAGGGCCCATTGTTACAAAAAAACCCCGAATGCTTTAAGGAATGTGCCCCTTTACATTGGTCTGAAGAGTACCGCAGCTTCTTGGAGGAACTGAGTGAAAGTCCTGATCAGGTATGAATGAGGCACAGTATAATACCACGCTTTTCTTCTTTGTCCAGTCAATCTGCTTTAGAAACATCTCTTTCCCATCGCTCTCTCTCCAGTGAGCTGTCACAAAGATGCTTAGCATTCATTAGTAAGAGCTGAAACCCTAATCAGAAGGAAGCTCCGTCACTTACACCAGCGCTGCAGTGAGTCGAGGTGACACAGAGCCTATTTTCATCCTGCCTGCACGCAGCTGTGGACGGCTTAGTCCAGACCACTCCAATTCACAAGAAGCAATCAGAGAGACCGCACGACATCGCCTCTGAAACCAAGCTGAACGCGGCACTGCATTCCCCACTGCATGTGCTAGAAGAAGGGGAAAATTAATTTGCAGGCGAGGCCGGGGTCTGATTGATTCGATGCTGGGCAGGCCGCCTGATTGCTTGATGTAAGACGCAGGAAGATCAGTAAAAAGTCAAAAAAGTATACGTAGTAACTAGGGGTGTGCAGACATATACTCTACTGGGAATTGTCTTTAAGAAGAATAACTGTGTTCCAGGCAATAGAGCCACACCCATTACACATAACACTGGACGTGAATGAGGAGAGGAAACACAGCGCTGTCTCTAAACTGGAATTGTGTGTGGTTTGGACTTTATCTTAATCTGAATAACAATTACAAAAAAAAACAGTGACCTGTATGACTATGTTGGCATTTGGTTAAATGAAATTAAAATCAAAGCAAAACGCAGTGCAATACAATTATTAAAGCAAACCTAAATCCATCCTTCTATAAGCATACTGTATGAAAATAAAACTGACCAGTGCATAACTTACACCCAGCACACAAGTTAACTAGTATGCTACTCTGTGCTTCAGCTACCAATCAATTGCACACATTTTCAGAAATTTACAATTCTGTTTATTCTTCCAACTGGCTTTCCTCGGGCTTCTGCTTTTATGAATTTGCTAAGGGTAATGACATTTTTTTTTTCTTTCTGTGTTGCCGACTACAAAAAAGACCTTTGTGCAAGAAGAGCTTTGTTGTGATGTTCCCAAGCAACTCTGCAGAGATATTTCACAGAAGTCGTTCCAAGCAACTTGGGCACAGAGGGAAAAATAAAAAGAGACAGATGCATAATGGATATGTATGAAGAAAACACACGGAGAGTCATACAGAACAGCCCCCGACAGTCTCAAAGAACACCATGGCTACAGGACTCGTCAAGGACAATGGGCTAGATTCTCCAAAACCATCTACTCCAAATAATTATCACTGCAAAAAAAAAAAAAAACACACCTGTGATTCTGAAAACACAAAGAAACAACTCAAGACTCCAAATCAAAAGTCTGAGTTGTTTATTTCTAGTTTGGTAACATTATTGGTTAAAAACATTTGTTTGAAAAAAAAGAAGTCACACAGTATGTTTCTGTATTGGTACCTGTGATCATTGCTTGGGTATTTAGGATAAACATGTCAATTTTTTTTTTTTTTTGGTTTGGTTTACCACTGTGTTTGATACAGCTAGCTACCCTTACAGCTAGCTCATTAGCCCGAAAGAAAACCGACTGGACACAACAGCATTCGCAGAATTATACCCAGACGCTTGCCCCCTGTGCAATGTGGGGCGGATTTTACTCAATACACAAACAGGTACCAGGTAGCTCAAACTGTTAAAGACCTGACCTTAAATCCGGCAGGACAACAGAAAGAGATGAAACCGCGGCGAGGCTCAAGGGTGTCATTACGGGGGAGATTACATGGTTTGTACACAGTGCGTGTCAGTTGTACGTGCAGCTCGAATGAATACAGACGTACACGTCACACGTGTAATAGACGTCTCGGCGGTGGAGCTGCGGAGAGCACCGCTGCTCTATTAAATGTAGGTTTTGAAATCTGCTTCTCCGTGCGAATCCACGTTAACATATACAACGTTCTGCATGAGCGCCTTCTTAACAGAGGAAGCAGCAGCTGAGCAAGCGGTCACTGCACGTGTAGTGCTATGACGTAATCAGCGAGCAGCGCTTCTCTCCAGAATTCAGCACCAGCGTGTAAGCAGGTGCGATTTCAGGGTGTCTCACTCTCCACCCTGCAGAATGTCATCTGCAAGTTTTCAGTAGTTCCTGTTTTTGCTGTTCAACTACAAGAGACTGAACCCAAGTTTAGGAAACTGCAGGGCGTTCTGCAGCTCTACTTTCTATTGAATTAGTCCGAAAACGTATTCGTTTTGACACTTTCTAAACTTGGAGGTATTTACCAAAAATCTGGTTCTACACAATCTGTAATCTAACATGCCCTGCTCTTAACTGTTAGAGAGTGTGATTTACTTCTAACAAATCCCTAAATTAAAGTAGCTATACAAAACAGGTTCTGCATGTTCATATCCTTAATTAACATTAATGTTTGATAAGCACTTATTTTCAATTGTGATCCAAATTTACCATGCAAATGCGCCACAATGCAAGGATACTGTACTCCAGCCAATTCTACACTGCTTTGATGATGTTCCACTTTTGAAAGGGAGTCCATTTGGTGATTTATGACACGCAACACTAATTATCAATTGAAGGGGAATAATAATAGGAGCCTCATAAATCAATAACAGAGACAATGCATTTACATAGCAGGAGACAGAACAGTAAGTGAACATGTCTCTCCCCTGGAGCTGAATAACAGCCTCTGTGCATGTATAATGAGCAAGTGCTGTTTGATACACAAGTCCTGGAACTGCTTCTGGGTGGTGCATATGAGTCTACAGAACTCTAAAGGAATGTGCGCATGATTCTATAGCACTCTAAAGGAATGTGCGCATGAGTCTACAGAACTCTAAAGGAATGTGCGCATGAGTCTACAGAACTCTAAAGGAATGTGAACATGATTCTATAGACCTCTAAAGGAATGTGAACATGATTCTATAGCACTCTAAAGGAATGTGCACATGATTCTATAGAACTCTAAAGGAATGTGCGCATGAGTCTACAGAACTCTAAAGGAATGTGCACATGATACTATAGACCTCTAAAGGAATGTGCACATGATTCTATAGAACTCTAAAGGAATGTGCGCATGATTCTATAGACCTCTAAAGGAATGTGCACATGATTCTATAGACCTCTAAAGGAATGTGCACATGATTTATAGAACTCTAAAGGAATGTGCGCATGATTCTATAGAACTCTAAAGGAATGTGTGCATGATTCCATAGAACTGAATAACGTTGACACATTTAGAAAATGACCAGAAAAACAATGCAACACAATCCATGATTTGAAAGATGCAGGAAAAGCTGGCTGCTCAGACCAAGCAGCCCGCAAGCGAGTGCCTGTCACTGCCAAGAGAGAGGAGAAATCACAACTGTGTATTTACATGCAGCTGTTTCCCCCTGTGCCACAGCATTACAGCACCAATCAGTTTGCAGATACAAAGACCTGACGTTGATTGAGCCTTGCTCAGTCTTGTTCTGTTTTTTTTCCCCCCAGCCATAGCAACAGGTCTGAATCATTGCCACTTGAAACAAAGCTCTATAGATTCACAGAACTGTTGCTGGTCCGATCAAGGCCAGTTGAAGGGCATTGTCAATTAATGCTGAAAAGAGTGGAAAAAAAGAAGTGACTAAAAGCATGATAAAAGCCCAGGTGAAAAGGTTAATATTATCCATAGGAAGATCCCAGCAACAACAATGCACGGCCAACGGTATAGTGTGTAATTCCATCAAGGGGTTCGGGGGATACAACAAACCACAAGAGCGTGTCATTATAGCACCACGTGTCTAGCTTTGGTCTATTTTATTTTTAATAACACATGCTACTACGAGAATACAAGTAATTAACTACCGTTATAAACTCCAGTGCTGGTGTCAAATCTTAATCAGGGTTGAAATTGTTAAAGTGTGCTAGTGACAAGGTTTATTTTCAAGGATTGATTTCACACCCAGTTTGCACGACATTAAAGAAATGGGGCAACAGTGCAGACACACCAAAGGGCTTTAGAAAGCTGCCTGTTAAATTACAGCTGGGCACAGAAAACCGCTTTTTTTTTAGCCTACGAAGACAAAAGGCATGTCCGAAAGAGGATGCAAATGGACACAAAATGACGGTATTGAATATTTCACTGGTGTAAGCAATGCTTCATCAGTGTGATGGGAGAGCTGGGGAGGGGGGTGTTCTTTCCAGAGTGTACTGGAAGGAGTGCTCAGAGGATGCTGACGCCCGCAGTTAGAGCTCTGGAAGACTGTGGCATGTTGTCTTTTCATTAGCGGTATGAATCACTGTGTGATCTTTGTCCAGCTGGTGTCTGGCTTTCTCTAATTATTAATGTCGTCAGTGTTGGGTAATGAATAAAAGGCAGCCGGGTCAGTACTGTACAACGATAACTGGAATTATCTCTAGCGGTATTAAATCATTCTAAATCCGACATCTGTAATGCCGTGGCGTGCACATTCAGCTTCTCTCGCTCGTGGTCATGTGTCCCTCGTTTTTATTGGGGTGCACTTAGGACTCCAGTCATATGCAATATACAACGACTTCCTATCGGTCTCCCCCAAGAGTGTGTGCCAGTGCATATCACTCCAGGTTATGCATGAATGCGCTTACCATATGCCACCGCAGGTGTGCCAAAGTAGTTTATACGGCAGTGTTTTGAGGACCCCGGGGTCTGCTCGACACGGAACGCTCTGTTCTCTCGTTCTCTCTCTCTCGCTCTCCTCTCTCCGCTGTGCACTGCGCATGTGCAAATCGGCGCGCTTGGTGGGGTACTCATATAAACAGTTAGGTTAGTGCTGTTGGTACCGCAGAGGAAGCGTGGAGTTTAAAGGAGAGCGGCGGCAGTGTGCTGAGCTGAATGAGGATTTAGGACCGAGGCAGTGTGGGTGCAAGGTAACAGGATTAGCGCACAAGGTAAAACCCGAAACAGGCTGCGACGATCATGCTGGAATACTGTCTGGAACTTGGTAACCTTCCACTACCGTACTACAGATAAAGTAGCTTCGAATCGCGTTGCTTCTGCAGTTTTGGTAAGCTCCTCTGGTTTATATCTGAACGAAGGAAGTTTGAAGACAGCGCACGGTCCCTCTTGCGCATCTATCTCTTCCCTATGCAAGAGAAGCATGCACAATCACATAGCATGGCAGTCGATTGCATGCACACATGTACATGCTGATGAAAAGAAGGTTTATTTCTAAGCCTTACATCGTGAAAAGTCGTTCACGGCTGTTTATGAATACTGCTTGCCCGCGGGGCTGAATGGGTGTGGGTGTTTTAACAGAAATGCTGCTTCAGAATCTGCATGTAATCAAAGCAAGGGAAGACGGTACTGTAAGTATGTCTCCAGTTTTCAAGCAAGTTTATGACCTTGCTGATTCATCTACTGGCTTTTTAATTTTTTTTTTATTTAGGACTCTTCTTTTAAAGTGTGTCTCGAGGACATGTTGCATCGAATGTCGATGACGTCTGTTCTGTATGCATGTATCTGTGCAGTGCATGCATGTGTATGTATTGCTGTCTAATAATTAAACTAACACCCACATTACAAACTCGAAAGCACCAGCGCTACGAGGCACGCTGATACAATTAACTATTCATTACTGCCGTTACTGTCGATCAGAATCATTGCACATCCGTATTTTGTAGTTTGATGTGAATGATTCCCTCGTTTATGATTCTTTAAATCAGATATTGGAGTTGCACACGGACTGGTTGCTTCAGTGCGGTGTGTCCGAGTCAGCGATAGATACACGGAATAATCTGCAAATGCAGACAGCACAAACAAGCTGTTCTAATTCTTTGAAATACAAGTGAATATCTCTGTAAAGAGGCTTTATGGTCACGGGGTCGGATGCACACTGCAGGACTTTGTATGGACCGGTTATGAAACTTACTAGAAATTCGAACGGTTTATGTAAAAGTACCCTTCAAGCTGGCAGTGTACTACAGCAATAATACATGGCTGCTGCTGTTGCAATGATTTAAGATAGCATGATATATATATATATATATATATATATATATATATATATATACATACACACACACACAGTATAACTTGTTGAACTCCATTTAGTGTGTGTGTGATAAACAATTAAAATGCTAATGTTTTAAAGTAATCAGTTTATGGAACAAGGGGTTTCGCAGTCCGTGTGCAAATTAGCAATTGAATGAGTTCAGACAGTAACAAAGCCCCTTTCACACAGAGAGAGCTCCCCATGAGCTACAAGAGAATGTACTTACGAACGTGGGCTAGAATTGAAAAAAAAATAAAAAAAAATCAATCCATCAATCTTTATTTTTGTACAGCGCCTTATCGAGGTCCAAAAAAAAAAAATACAATAAATAAATAAAGTAATAACAAAAATAAATAACACGGCAAAATAATGCTAAATAGTAAAAATAGTCAAATATGCCATATAGAGACTTGAGAATATAATTTTAGATAAGTAGATACGACAGACTATAAAAATGTGTCTCTTACAGCACTGGGCAGGTCATTCCATAATTTCTGTGTAACATAGCTGAATAATCTCGTTTTTTTTTCTCTGAATACTGGGTATAGAAAGTAACCTGGCATCCTCAGATCGGAGTGACCCATCGGGGACGTATGGTGTTTAAAGATCTTTAAGGTAAGGTGGAGCAAGGCCATTTAGAGCCTTACCGGTTAATAACAACACCTTCAGATCTATCCTAAAATCGGACAGGAAGCCAGTGTAGGGATGCCAGCACAGGAGTGATATGACCTCGTCTCTTAGTCCCAGTTAAAACTCTTGCAGCATAGTTTTGTCCAAGTTGCAGATGAGATACTAGACAGTGAAGCTTCATCTTGGCTGAGAAAGCCTGCCATTAACACTCAGAGTTGTAAAGTAAAGGTAAAAGCTGTAACAGGCATGCGGAGTGCGTCCTGTACAGTAGCCAGGTGAGCTCCAGCTGTCCAGCTCAAACTGAATTGCAGCCAAAGGCGAACAGGTTTCATCACAGGTCCGGAAAGTGAAATTACTGTCAGAGAGAAAGGCATAAATAATAATAACAGCAGTAATAATACTATTAAAGATCAGGTATGTTTAAATGTTTGAGCCCTGGCTAGTGCAAAGGTTGTGTGGTGAATGCAGGTGCTTCAATATACCGGTGTGGTGACGCTCTTAAAAAGTGAGTAGGGGGTTCCGAAAAATCTAGCGTTCCCTGTCCCCACGCGCTGCTACCACTGTTTAAATAACGTCTTTTCATTCTTAACATCCTGACAGCTTTTTACAACTTTAAAGTCCGTTTCAAAGCTCTTTTCAAAGTGGCCGCTCTAGTGCACTGGGGTTTGAGATCTGTCCTCTAAGTCACTGCAGGAAGAGCGTAAAAACATAACTCTGGCTTTTCTGTTATTGCTGTGTTACCTGTGTTACCCGAACCCGAGTCGCTTTGTCAAAGCAGACGACTCATCCCTGTCATTCAGAACCTGTGTTAATGAGCTCGGAAGTCACTGTCCCCATGTTGAACGATACAGCGCTAACAATGCCTTTTCAAATCCATAACTAGACTATGTTATCAACCCTGGACTGTACCTACTATTCAGCTCTGGCTAGCGGATATGTTTTAGAAACTCCAGTTCCATTAGTCACCCACCGCCACAGATATTAAATGGATCATCACATAACCCTTGAATGCAATGCTGCGTGCCTTGACTTTACTGCTGTACACGCAGTAGGGGAAATAAAGCTTTGCAGATACAAAGGCAGATCTATGGGCATTGAGGCTCCACTAGTCATACTCACTTCCTCTGCTGTAGGTCACATGGTCTGATAGCAGCTTAACTGATTAGGTACCAGGAAGCAGAAGTTAATTTAATCATATTAAAAAAAAAAAATCAAAAACAAATTGCAGTTTTGCAACAATGTAACGCCAAAGAATACAAAGATGGGAGGGGGGGCTGTGATATTTCTAATGCTAATAGTACTGTATTAGCATTAGAATTTTATAACTCTATTAAGAGAGTAGGACTACACCCATAAAGTTTCAATTCTGTTCTGTCAGACAAACCCTGCCGAGTGAAGAGAAAGCGGTCCTTTTTGTTTGCGAGCGCTCAGGGCTATTCAAGTTGCTGTATGTTTCTGGATTCATTTGCTCTCGTCTCGTGGTGCTTGCATTGTGAGCTCTTGGCATGCTTTGTTGGGCCTCTAGATCTACAGAAGCAGGGGAATGGGATTGGAGCATCACTCACGCCACCTTTTGTCTCCTGTCTGGATAGCGGGGGCCGAGTTTCCCCTGGGAGTTTTCAGGCTAACCACAAAGCTGCAGGGTTATTGTTCACTGACATACCTCCCAATGTTTTGAGATGGATGTGGGATAGCAACAGGGTCTGCTGAGTGCTGCAGTCGCAAACCGAGCGTTACCATGAATCCAGGCGCTGCTAAAGGCCACTCGAAGCTCACAGATTGTTAAAAGCTAAGCGGTCACTGTTTGCCTGTTGTGCTAGGCAGTGTGTTTGGATTGGATCTCGGGTGGTCTGCTCTCCTTTACCAATGAAAGTGAACATTAAATACATACACATTGAACAAACACTGCTTCAAATGTATCCCGCGGCATTACGTTCGTTATCTTGCATAACAGAATGTATCAATGGCTGCACCCAACAGATATCGCACAAGGGAAAGCAATGCACAGATGAGATCTGAAATAAATTGCACACATGCACACTTCCCAAGCCTAGCTGCTGCTCCTGCACCTTTTTATTTTAGTGCTCAGTAAAATAGTGTCCAGGGGCCGGCATGTGTGGTAGTTCAGCAGGCAGTTATCGAGCCGTTTTTAGTTCTGGAGGCTTGTTTATAGCCCCGCCATAAATCTGAGAAGGTAAATGTGCCGAAAGCAACCCAAAGTATAAATAACAAAAGACAGTCCATTTCCTAACAAAACTGCAATGCATCATTTGCTGTATTTTTCCTTCTCCGCTTTTAAGAAATGACTAAGTGCTCCCATTTCTCTTAGTAGCTTCGAGACGTTTCCACAGGTCATGTATAGATGGCATGCAAACTATAAGCATTTTCTTTTAAAACTTGGCAAAGTGTCCATACTGAAAGCACTGCAGAGCTGGCAATGCATTTGGAATACTGTAAATCTCTATATATCGTGACTGCTGAGCACGGACAGTAAAACGACTGCATTGAGTGACATACAGTACAGCAGAAGCCCTTTACATGCATTTGCATAATAATCTTTACATTGTTCTGTTTATTATCCCATGATATACTGTATATATACTTAATCGTCACTTAAACCCGTTTCAGAACTCTAGATATTTGGCATGTTTAACGCAGACATCAGCAATATCTGAGCAGGTCTGAGCAAGGTGCAGTTTCTGTAATGAATCTAGTATAAATACGACCACTGGTGCTAAAACAGTAATACGTTTTTTATTAAGAAATCATATCACCGGATTAAAAAAAAAAATGCATTTGTTAGACCTCTTCCTTGTTCACCTCTTTAAAATAGATAACCTGATCTCAATTAGCTTTCCTGGTGAGCATTTAAATGACATATAAAATGAAACGTTCTTGGGATTGGTTTTTGTTCAGTCGCGTTCGCCCGAAGGGATCTGTGGATTCCTTCTCTTTGCCTGTGGCTCGAATGTGTGTTAGATGGCTTGCATGCCAAACAGAACGCAACCCCCTCTGCATAAAGCAGGCAGTCATTTGGCTTTGTAATTGGGTGGGAGTTTGCCGTTACGGCACCGAAACAGATCCAGCACAGCTGTCGTGATCCAGCCGTTCTCTCACCCCTTGTGACCAGACCGTTTTTGTCCTCTCCCGAACCAGCCATGGACGCCACAACTATAGTGACCTGAGTAAGTGCTGTTGTGATGCCAAGATATCAAGCCAACCTGTTAGTACCCATCTTAATGTAACATTGAGATTAATGCTAATGTGGTCTGTGAAGTCAGTCGTGTGTATGCATCACATGCAACTGCAATTCTCTAATGATAAATGCTAATAGCATGCGCTT
Source organism: Acipenser ruthenus (assembly GCF_902713425.1). Classification (NCBI taxonomy): domain Eukaryota; kingdom Metazoa; phylum Chordata; class Actinopteri; order Acipenseriformes; family Acipenseridae; genus Acipenser; species Acipenser ruthenus. Next base: position 1,583,632 of record NC_081214.1, read on the forward strand.
GTACAGCATCACCTCTCCACAATCCTGGATGCACTTTGTGAAGTCTGGACATTTATACAAGCACCGCAGGAAGAGAAATCAATACTGTGTGTAAAGCACAGAAGATCAACATTTAGTTTGCATGAACTGAGGGAGCGCACAGCAATCAGGGCATCTGCATTAGAGAGCCAGCTTAAACAGGTAAGTCTGGACAGGATTTAAACTGCGGCAGGGAACTGATTTGATGAACCTGGAATTTCTGAAGCCTTCATATGCACATGTCCTGGTGACCCTGCAAAGGCTCAAGTTTAAGACAGTGTGTGCATAAGCAATATGTGTGTTCACTTACTGAACATAAAGGAATGGCTGTGACATGAGAGCGACAGCAAGTAATACCCTATCCAGAGACGATGGGTTTTTAATAAGGCATTTTAAATCACCCTTTATGCCTCCCCACAACAAACAGACCCCAATACAGTCCGCACGTTCTCTCATTACCTCTCACAGAAACGACTTTGCTCTTTCATTCATTTATTGCTAACTGTGTTCGGTGCACAAGGTAGAGATTTAAAGAGCTGCAGAAGAGTCCTCCCAGGGTGCCTTTATGAATTTTATTATCGACGAAGACCATTTGGAAAGAAATCAAAACGGGCCTCTCGCTGTAATTCTGTTTTTCTCCCTTTGCAGCGTTCGGGCTGATACAAGGCAAGGCTTGCTTAACTTGCACGCCACATTGCCTCAATAACCGGCACAATGCCAGCCAGCTGGTGGATTTGAATAAGGGGTTCGTTTAAGAGGCTGACTTGATCAACCTATACACTGCTCTTACTTACAGCATTCTGCAGCACTGGGGGAATCGTCCTGGATTACTTGAATTTATCTCTGGATTACCCGGAACAAAAGGGGTTCCATTCCCTTTAAAAATATCTTGACTTTGCTTTTTTTGCTGTGGCTTATCATGGCAGGTTACAGGGTGATCAAATAGACCCTGAAGTTTAACGTAATCAGAAGGATAAGAACAATCACAGTAATTAAAACTGAATTAGTCAGTTCCTATTAGTTGTAGTTGAGTCATTTTTATGCATCTGTTTTCCCGATTTAGATTTTTCTCTTGTTTTTTTGGACACAAGTAGCTTGTTATGCTCTGTGCATCTAGTTTTGATTCTAAACCACTGCGATCTCAAGCAAGAACAAGATAAGAAGCACAGCCTTATCCCTGGAGGGCTGCATTTTAAAACAAACGGCTGTCTGAAGCCTATCTCTACCACAGACCTGCGCTCGGATACTCGGAACGCAGGCGTGTTTGCTCTTAGTAATCGGCAGGCAGGTGATAACGAGGGCTGTTTGCATGCCTCATGCGGTGTACCACTTTGCAAGTTGTTTATTTTCAATAAACAGGCAATCGAACCCATGCTGCCAAGTTGCATTACTGAGTGCTAAATAAGCAGAGAGATGTTGATCAAACGGCGTACATTTTGTTTTAAAGAGGAGACGCTTGAACGCTTTCTCGATCGCAAACCAGGCACCCTTGGCAAAAACGCAAGGGTTTAATGAGACGAAAAGTAGCATTTTAATTGGAGGAGCTGTGGCAGCATTATAAAAATGAATGTTCTAGCTGGGTTTTTAATTCCCCTTGCAGCGACTGGGGCCCAAGTTTCACTTTTATTCACGCCACAAGGGATGCTGCTGCGTCTCAATTGAGCTCACATTTTGAGGTTATGGCGCTGTGCAGGGGTCTGTCTTTACCTCAGGTCCTACCCTAGTGTAAGCATAGCAAAGTGTAATAAAACACAGTGGTAAAGCAAAGCTCAGCGTTTTGTAAAGCCCAGAGGGGTATGGTAATGCATATTAAATATGGTAACTCATAGTAAATGCATAGTATAAACATGGGGAAAGCGGGGCAAAACTGGAAAATGACCATGCAAAGATACTTCCATACTTAAACAGCAGCCATGCAAACGCCCCCGGGCTCCCTCCTGGAGAGTCCGTCCAATTAAAGGGGTGAGGCAGCAGCTCCATTTCCCTGCCCTTGGCCTCTGTTTTGATGTTTGTGAGATGGGTACTGCTGCTCAGCGAGGGCTGAGCTTGAGCCCAACAGACAAGAAAGCACCCAAGTGGTTTTCTTTAAGCAAGAACACTGTGTGCTTTCACACTGGCACTCATTACAGAGCCGTGCAGACCGGCACACTCACCCAGAGGCAGTCAGGTGGACAAATCTCTTACTGCGATTAAGATGCGTGCCCCCAGAGCTCTCGCAAACCTCCTTCACAACGTGCTTCTGTTTGATTTATTTATGTTAAACCACACTGCTTCCTTTTTCCCTTTTATGAGTTCCATTTTAACTTTAAAATGTTAATAGCTGTATTTCATAGGGATAATTGTTTATATATGTATTGAGGGCAGGGGAGGGTGTTACAGACCAATATGACATAATTCCATCAAGGGGATTTGATAGACCTCATGAGAAGGTAGACTGAAGGCCAGATACATGTGTCTCTGTTAGATCTGAGGGATTTTAAAGAGGAAGTAGCGGGGTTCCACGTCCCCACGTGTTGCTACAACTGTTTAAATAACGTACCTGTCATTTTTCTATTCATTGTTAACATCCTGACAACTTTTTACACTTGCAGCTTCAAAGTTCTTTTCAAAATGTGGATGAAAGCGTGTGCTTTAATAAAGTGAATGTAACTCTGTGTGTCTGTATTCCAGGTTGACGTGACCTCCTGCATGGCAGCTTGTGCTGGAGAGCTTTAATCATGGATCGCGGTGCTTTCACCCCTCTCTGAAAACAATTTGACTCTCCCGTCTAGCTGAGTATTAAAAGGTTCTCAATTCTGCTTGCTTTGTCCTTCACTGGTGGATTCTGAAGAGATGAGGGGAACATAACCTTTTACTGGGGGCTGGAAAAAGGGAATGCGCGCTTGGGTGGCGGGAGAGAGCAGTGTGGGGATGCCGCTGTAGAAGAGAACCGTTCTTCAAAGAGGGAGGCAGACCGAAGGGAAGGGCATGGCCAAGCTTTTCTACAGACTCCAGAGGTTTCTTCGACGGACTCAGTTTGTGTTTCTCTTCCTGGCTGCGGCGTACCTCATGGCTGGGAGTGTCGTGCTGCTGCAGAGGTCAGGGTTCGCCCTCCAGGCAGGATCCCGAGGGACCAGTAGCTTCCTGCCAGTGCCGTCTCTCGGTACGCTGACCAAAGGAGCCGTGCTGGACAGCGGCATGGTGGTCAGTGGTAACAAGCTGGATTCCCAGGCCCTCGTGAGCAGGCTGGACGGTCCGCTGAACGGGGAGGTTCTGGGCAGGAGGAACGGACCACGCTGGCTGACGTCCCGCAACTTGGAAATCAGACAGTTGAGACGACGATGGTTTCATAGTCTCATGACAGATCAAGAACCACGAGTGGAACGCAAGGTGGTGAAGAGGAAAGTGAAGCACAAAGGTAAAACAAACAAACAACGACGTTTAACATTGATATTAAAAGCATGTCTTCCTGTTTTACAGACTGTTCGAATTTTCATGAACTGTTCGGCCTTTGATCTGGTTCTGTTTAGGGTTGGTCCAATCCTGTGCAGAATTACATGGGTCTTCTAGAACAGGTTCTGAGGTTCTGGAATGTCCTGATAAGCCCAGAGTTCTTATACTTTTCCTGTGTCTGATCCCTTTGTAAAAGTTTGAATTCCGTGCCACTTTGTAACAATCCTTTTCCTCTCTCGACGTTTTTAAGGCACTTACATCGGGTGCTTCCTAGATGACTCCAAGGAAAGAGCTTTGAAAGGAACTGTGTTTTACGATTTCCGAAAAATGACGAGCTCGCTGTGCCAGGACACCTGTTCAGAAAGGTAAAGTGTTTTGTTCACGGCAGTTTTCAGTCTTTTGATGAGATAAATCAGTGGTCATCTTGCAAACGAGTTTTCTAAGAAGGATTGCTTGATAATATCTGGAAGGTAAATCTGAACGCTACAATGGCTGAAACTTGCCCCAACAAACAGTGCCACCTGCTGTGTGAACGCTGTAACTGCTTTGAGGATTTCAAAAGGCAAATTCGAATCGAGTCAGTAAAACCCTGTGTTTAATTGCATGTGGGATGCATGCGAGCGGTGGTATTGGCTTGCTCTACAGTGAATGTTTTTCCTGTCCCACTTCAGTATTAAGTATGTAAATTGTTAGCAGCAGGAGAGTAGATAATTGCTGTCTCTCCCTCTCTCTTCCATTTACTATGGTATGGGAGAGCTCTCTTTAAAGCTCTTACTCTGTGCTTGCTATCTGCCGATTGCAATTAATATAAAAGATTAATGAGGAGAAACCCAGGGAAAGGTTGCCACAGCAACTAACAGGTTGAACTTTTTGGGACTGAGCTGGAATCGAAAGTCAATTTGCAAAGGTGCATAGGGGTTAGGAAATACTAACTGGAATGGGAATGTGCCTCATGCAGAGCACGAGGTAGCGGGGTTCATTTAAATGCATCCTAGTCTTCGATGTGTGTGTGAGGTATTGAACAGGGGGTCCTGTGGTAACCAGACTGGGGAGACCGAGAAGCTGAACATAGCCGTTCAGATAGGCTGTTTGAACAGAGGCTTTAATGGAGATGTTACTGTACCAGGATCGAGTGATAACCAGCTCTCTGCCCTCCCTGGGTGGCCATTGATCCAGGCACCAGGAGCTGTGCGCCCCTTAGCAATAAATCAGCAGCACAGGGAGGCTTCATGTGTGATCAATGCAGAGTCCCATACCACCCGGCACAGCGGGGCTTTATCAGTGCAGAATCCTGTACTGAAAGCACGGTGAGGCTTTATCAGCGATCAGTGCACAGCCCTGTGCTACCCAGCATCACGCCCTGTAGGTTTTAGAGGTATCCTTACATAAACAACGCAGGGATGGAAATACGACTCCTACTGCAGAGCAGTTTCATCCGTCCCAGGTTTTACTAGCAGCTTGATTAGCCCCAGTGTGTAAGTAACTAGCACAGGTGTGTCTTATAGTTAAAATCATAGTAAAACCAGGAATGGATCAAACTGCTATGCAGTGGGAGTCTTATTTCCTTCCCCCTCCTGAACTGATTGAAATTGGTTCAGTTAAGTCATTTTAATGTACAGGATTGCCCCTTGACTGTATTAGGCTGTCCGAGCTCGGTGCAGCTAATCGGGTCTCTTATTTTCACAAGCAGCCTTCCCTGTGTCTGTTTACTGGGTAGAAAACCTTAGAGATGCTGAGCACACAATTTGCAGCATGCTTCAACTGCTACCTAACTACCTGAAGTGGTCTCTCGGCAGGGATCTGGGGAGTGTTTGAATAACCATATTGATATCAGCCAGTGCAAACCGTGACCGCGGTGAAAGCATTTAAATTGCAAAATATGATATCTGCCTATATCTGTAAAACTGCATCTGTGATTAGATATCTATACAGAGGGTAATGTAAGAAGCACAGTGAAAACTTGGAGCTAAGCAAGGAATGGCTTTTACAATAAAGAATGCAACTGTCCTTCAGAAGAAAATATTTCTAAAGCAACGGATTGCTAATAGTTCATAAAAAAGGTAATTAAATACAAATAGCAATATATGATCAGATTCAGATTTGTAACAACAATACTAAAACAATGAATTAAACCGAAATGATTTGTGTATTTGTTTTTGAAACATGCATGGATGTTCTGTAAAGATGTCTCCTCTCTTGTGTGTGCTGCTGTTGCTGCAGTGGGTACCTCTTTGCCGGGCTGGAGTACGGTGCAGAATGCTACTGTGGTAACCGGATTGCTGCGCCGAAGACCAGAGAAGAGGATTGCAACCTGGACTGCAAGGGAGAGAAGGGCTCGGTGTGTGGGGGGGTCGGGAGGCTGTCTGTGTTCAAGGTGGAAGACCTGCATCCCGGAACCAAGACATGTACGTCAAATACTCCCAGCAAACCCGCACGGGCCTCCAATCACGCGGCATTTCAGGAATAATGTCGCCCTGGCATATGACAATTTGTTCCGATTAATTCCGATTTGCAGAAGTTATTAATACCATCTATTATTGCTTCTCTTCCTACTAACGAGTAATCTTATTAAGATATGTATCCATTGTGCCAAACTGCATTGCACTTTAATGAAGAAATGAAACCGTGCAATCCAGGAGAGTAAAGGACAGTAAATGGATAGACGCCACACCATCATGCCTGAAGGTTTCAATAGAAAGGAACAGCAGATCGTTGCACCATTAACTGTCGTAAATGGCATCGCAAACACATTCCTAGATTTAAATAGAAATAAGTGAATCACAAGCCTAGAAGTTCCTCCACTGTTTGTTTTCAAACATCTCCCTTGACAAAAATATCATAAACATACCGAAACGTTGGGATGTTGGCTCTTTTGAGCAAAAACTAAATTATATATATAATTTCAAAAAACTGCTGTGCAAAATCTAAAAGAAAGGTAATGTAGGTACACAAAAATGTGAATAATTGCGAAAAGAAATCTATTATATCAGGACGTTTCTGACTACAAGCCCTTCTTCCGCTCAATGGAAAAAGCAGTGCTGTAAACAAACTATATACAATAAATCTAATGCAATTCAAACTGTTAGGTACCCTTCCAGCAGCAAGCACAATACGCTGTCTCAGGATGACTTATTCAGTGGCCCACAGTGGGTTTAATAGCATGTAATTGCATATTCCTAAGATCTGTTTTATCGTAAGGCTTCCAGGTCATGCACTGATTGCTGATGCTAGCGCTGAACTGCACAGTGTGATGGCTTCAGGTTGTGCAGTGGTTTTAAACAGTGTTTCATGTTTTGTAAACAACGTTTCATGTTTTGTCTTTGAGGCGTTACAGACTGCCTTCCTAACCCCAGCCGATTACGATATTGCATTTCTTAAAAACAGGTTTAGAAACTTTAATTTCAGGATTATTACTATTAAACCTTTATTTTACTAGGAAATCCCATTGAGATTAAAACCTCTTTTTCAAGTGAGACCGAGCCAAGAAAGGTAACAGCAATACAATAAAAAACATATTACAATACAAACATACAAATAGAAAAAATAAAATACTTTTAAAACACAGACAAGTCATACTCAATACAATAAACAATCCGTTAGTGACAATCAATTAGTGACGGGTGTGATCAGATACTTAAAACAATCACAACTCTCAATTAGATAAACATGCAGCTTACTCCTGAATTGTTTGGGACTGCAACTTAAGTTTAGTCTGTAATTCATTCCAAGACCATGCAGCCGAATAAGCAAATGATCTTTTAGCAACCTCAGTACACACTTTAGGAACCGTAAAATACAAAAATGACTGCAATCTAAGACTGTAGTTACTACCAGCGACTGTAAAGTATTAATTTATATATGGAGGTAGCTTAGCTAGAATAGCCTTGCATAAAAAAATATACCAGTGCTTCAACCTTCACAATGCCAAAGAGGTCCAGCCAACCAAACCATATAACACACAATGATGAGTGCTGTAACTTGAATTCGTAATAAATCTCAAGGCTGCATGATATATGGGATCCAATTTGCTTAATGTTAAGGGTGATGCAAACCTATAGACTGTGTCCCCATAATCAATTTGTGGTAGAAATACAAGCAATTAGCCTTGTTTTTTGTAATTACAGAAAAACAAGATTTGAGTCTATACAGAAAACCTGTCATGAATTTCAATTTCTTTTTTGCAAGATAGTCAATATGGGCTTTGAAATCAAGATTACTATCCAGCCAAATACCGAGATACTTATAGTTGTCAACCAACTCAATGGCTTTGCTATCTAAAGTAACTAAAGCTGAATCAATAGTAACATTTGTCCTTGTAGCAGAGAATGAAAACTAAACGCTGAAAAGAAAAATTGGAAATGCTTCACTGTATGCAGTGGTGGGTGCGTGTGTGTGTGATACATAATGGAGACCAGGTTGCTTCTCCTCTTTATCAAAGCGTGGGATTAAGCACAGTGCATGATTAGCTCTCCTCTTGTTTCAGACAGGAATGTTCATTACCAGGGGTGTTTCAGAAGGCCTAAGAATTCAACAGCTGCTTTCCCCGTCCGCGCCATTCAGCTGAATTTAACCTGGGAGTCCTGCATTGACCTCTGCAATGATAAGGTGAGCGTTCGTTTTCAGACGCGGGTTTTAGATTACTAGTGTTTATACGGCTTCAGCGAGCATTGCTCTGAGATGGAACTTTGCAAGAAGATTATCATTGATTATTTTCCTTTGAAAGCAGGCTGCTCAGTAATGGCCAGTCAAGACAATTCAGATGAGGGTTTAATTTTGGAAGCAGTTTGACTGTTTTGTACTGTGTTGTGATGTGCGGGTATTACAAGCATCATTGGGTATTGCAATCAGTCGTTTTCAACGTTGTCCATAGGTAAACTAATCATTACTCCTTCTATAAGTAACTTCCCATGCTCCGTGCACAAGCTGTAAACAGATGTATCTTCTTGTTAAAGACAGGCTCGGCAAACAAAAAACTATGGAGCGCAGAATGCAGCGGATAACTAAGGGTTCGCGTTTAAAGAAGTCAGAAACTCTTTACTTAAGGAATGGAGAGATGAGCTTTACTGAAGCATAGCAAGAAGGCTTTGAAGTCTTATTTTCCGAATAGGAATCTGCTTCATTATTCTTGCCTTTATTAGCATTGCTTAGTTCTAAAAAGTTAAAAATAAAACATTTTGAACAAAATTTGAAACACTGCTGAAAGTCCAGTGTACAGAGCATCCCGTTTTTCCATGTCATCGTGCGGGAATTCGAATCTCCAGTTCTCTTATGTGGGAGGGGTCATTCATCTGTTTCACGGTTTCTGTAGAGGCCACAGTAAGTGTTGGGTGGAGAAACGTGGTCCTGAAAACACCACATAATTGTGGAGGTGTGTGTGTGTGTGTGTGTGTGTGTGTGTGTATAAACAACCATTCATGGCAGCTAAGCAGTAACAAATCACTGTCTATTAATGATGTCTTAATACTTGGTAAAGGGCAGTTCCTAAAGTGTGACCAACATGTCTCCCTACAGCATGTTCAATATTATTTCTATTAACTGGTGGAGCCCTCTGGAGGTGGCACAAGCCCCTGGAGGCTCCTATTGAAGAGTCCTAATAAATCAACACAGTTTAGCTGTTGGCTTTAAATCCATAAACTTAATGGCCAGGGCGTCTGTGATGTATTGACAGCCTAAAGCAACATGTCCTTTTATATAGAAATAATGAGTTTACAGCAAATGCACACTTTTAAATATTCATCTGGAAGAATTCTGGTAAAAACAAATAGCAGAAATCATGCATGGCTGTATTGTTATTTAGGCTGAGAAGATAGGACTAATGTGCAAATCCAGTACCTGAATCTGGAATAAATCAACACCTTAGACCCCTTGAGGGTTTTAAACACAGACAGCCATGTGGAACATTAAAGAGTATAAGCCAAGCTGTGCAGAGCACCCCATTGTCGCTCAGCAAGGAGCTGCGGATCTAGGACCTCCGTTTCATTTTTAAAAGCTTTTGCTCATCCCAGTATTGACCCCAATGTGACGCTTGATTGAGTGTGAAGGGTGACCGCCATTCATCAAGCGATAGCACTCCTGTCCAGGAATAATAAAAACATAAATCTGATCAAATAAAAACACCCTAACAAGGCTCTCGCACACAAGTTCCCTTTCTTTTAATAGTTAAAAGGACTGGGATATTTCGATCAGATATACCTTTCAAAAGAGGGTGTTGTTAAAATCAGGATCTGTATTATCCTGCATTACAGTCCCAGTGCAATCCCAACAGCTGGTAATAGCTGACAGGCTGCGAGACTAAACAGGTGAGTAAAATCGATAGAAAATCCCTCTGTCCAGTTTTAGTGCCTCCGTGTATTGTGCATGGGAAGCCTGAAGCACTCAGGGTCCAGTTTGAGTTGTCTTCTGGAAGGGGTGGGGTTCATTCTCTATGAGAAATCCCTCACAGATTTAGAAACGGTTTAGGGCACTTCTTACGGTTGTACCTTTATTTTCTTTTTTGCATTCTGCATTCCAGCCGAGTTAGATTTTAATTTTGCTAATGCATCTGGAAGTTTTGAAATTGAAGAGCCATTACACAATGGGGTGCTGGCATGTGCTCTTCAGATCAAATCACATTTTTCTAAACACTTACGCTGCATTGAAAAAACAAGTACTGCTGTTAAAACTGTCCTAGTTATAAATCATGTTCATTTAAATGGGTCGCATAAAAACATCGTATTTAATTGTTAAGCTTTTACTGTTGCATAATCTGGGTGTTTATTTAACTCAAAAAAACATTCAATTAAAGTTGTACAAAAGATATAAATCTTGATCTAATAGATGAGACTCCCATAGCAACCGTGTAATCTGTTTCATCTTAATTGGTTCACATCTGAGCTTAATTAGGCATATTACAGAGGATTCACGCTCTTGTCTGAGTCTTACCTGTTACACGCTGACATGCTGTTCCTGAGCTCTGGCTATATCTTAGAAACGATTTGGAGCCACGGTGTGGGAGGTACTTTTGTAAATGTAACCGGTGCTGTGTTATGTGTTACACTGACAGGAGTTGCCTCTAGCTGTCCTCGGGAGACCCGGGTGTTACTGCGGTTACACCTCGACCCACTTCACTCTTCATGAGAAGGCCGACGAGCAGCACTGTGGCGGAACGGCCAACACCAGTGATGTCACCAGCGATGTCACCAGTGATGTCACCACACGCCTCCCCGGAGATGAGGATTATGTCATGGTGTACCAGACTCCGGTCAAAGGTGAGCCGAGTGTTGGAAGACGAAGGGTAGACAAATGAGTGTCTGTATCAAAAATCGTGTCTAATTTTAAGTAAGTTGTGTTAAATAGTACAGCCAAAATGCAAAGGGAAGTAGAACATATTTAAGCACATTCCCGAATGGTATTTCATTTAATATGTAAATGGGATCATTTTTTTCCCAGACACAAGATGCACGGAGAGGACGTTTCTACCGGAGAAATCCCAGACGCTGGTTGCTCTCTCCAGCTTTCCTGGCGCTGGGAACACCTGGGTCAGGCACCTCATAGAGCTAGCCACAGGATACTACACTGGCAGCTACTACTTTGACGGCACTCTCTACAACAAAGGTAATAACCAAGCCTTCTTTGATTTTTTTTTTAACACGTTTGCCGATTTGTCGCCATTCCGTTTCTTGCACTCGGGTTTGCAAAAATCGCACAGCTCAGATGAGCAATCCTTATGATCTCATATCAGAAAATGCCGCTCGGAATACTGCGTGTTTCCTGTTTTGCATAGCGCCCTTGCTTAAATCGCCCTGTGTGTGTGTTTTTTTTGTGCTGTAAGGTTTTAAGGGTGAGAAGGATTACTGGAAGAGCGGGAGAACCATCTGCGTGAAGACCCACGAGAGTGGGAAGAGAGAGATCGAGATGTACGACTCGGCCATCCTGTTGATCAGGAACCCCTACAACTCGCTCATGGCGGAGTTCAACCGCAAGTGCGCCGGGCACCTGGGGTACGCCTCCGAGCAGCACTGGAAGAGCAAAGGTACGGCACCCCTTAACCACCAACCTAGCGAATACACTTCAATATTACATAGATTGTACCAATACTTGCAGATCCGCCCGTGCACAATTGTGACGTCAATAAATAAGTGTACAAGCACTGTACTCCAGATTTGCTTTTAAGAACCCCTAGATACCATATATTTCTTTGTACAGTAATTCAATGCAACCTGTATATTATCATTCGACAAAACGGGTACAGATTTAAATTATTTACAAACTAGGGGGCAGACAGACCCTATATGATATGCAGTAAAATCAATCTGTTAGTGTTACACAACTAGTAAATATCTGTTTAAATTCTTAAATAAACCTTCTAAATTGCATGTTACTAGATTTGTCCAAACACAATTTTAATTTCTCTCCCCCCTCCCTTCCTCACACACTCACGCTCAGAGTGGCCGGATTTCGTCAGCAGCTACGCCTCCTGGTGGGCCTCCCATGTCCTGGACTGGATGAAATTCGGGAGGCGTCTCCTGGTGATCCACTACGAGGAGCTGAAGAGGGAGCTGTTCCCACAGCTCCGGGGCATCGTGGACTTTCTGAACGTCACTGCGTCGGACGAGCACCTGCTCTGCGTGGAGAGCAACCAGGACGGAAACTTCAAGCGTACCGGAGCCAAGCTGAGGGACTTCGACCCGTTCACCGCAGAGATGAAATCGCTGATCGATGGGTACATAAAGACCGTGGACGATGCTCTGAGAAACAGCAACTTCACCGGCTTGCCAGGGGAGTACGTGCCTAGATGATGACAGATAAACTGAGCCTCGGTTTGAAAACAGAAACCCGCAAGGGCGCCATCTACAGCACTGACCACGCTACTAACAACCTACTGAATACCCCAGGGACCTTGTCTCCAAGAGGAAGGGAGGTCGCACCCAGAGTCGCTGAGTGATGAGGGGTGGCTTTGAGTTGAAACAGGAGGGTCGCACCTTCTAGAGATGACACACACAGTTAGTCAAGAAGATAAAGATGTCAGCTGTATGGCAGGTTGGGGTTCTTTGCTGCTTATGGGGTGCCAAAACTGTATCTTCCCTTTTAGAATGGGACGTTTGTGTGATGTTTCAGGCTGTGTAGAAGAGATTTATAAAGATTTATATAAGTTCACAGACTCGATCCCTGTATTTTTTTTTTTTTAAATGTATTTATTTGATGTGTATACCTGAGGTTTTCATTTTCAGTTACCGGGTGAAAAAAGGGGTGGGGGGGTGGGGGCGTGGGGGGGTGTAAAGGATGGGAATATACTCTATGGTTTAATGCCTACCATTAACCCCTTAACCTCTGACCCCCTGCGTTTCATTTCCAAACACTATGTTTTGCACAGAGTGATGACAGTACGTGGTATTTATAGTGACTTCAATAGGAACCAGTGTGTCGTACAGTGACAGATAGCTCCTAACGGAAGGAAACACAGCAAGGCTATCACAAATCATTGGCAAAGGTACAGATGAAGATAGCTACTATGTGAGCTGAGAGGGCGCATGTCAATAATGCAATACAGGAAACCGTAGAGCATCCGAGTAACTTTAACACCTGCGGCTCCTTCAGAAAAGAAAAGCAACTGCCTGCCTGGCTTCCTAAAGGGAACAGGGTGTGCGTTGAGTTAAAGAGGCTTTCATTTGAATCCATGAAACAGCAGCAGCAGCACTCAGCAGAGAGCTAGAAACGAAGACTGCTTGGAATGTGCACAGCTCAAATGATCTCCCATGGAATAAACTACGGGAGACAACACTGCTTAGCACAGGAGATACCCGCTGCGGCAAAAGCACAGAAACCACAAACTATAATTATCACAAACCCCTCCGCTCAGTGCTCCTCATTGGAGACGCTTTACAGTAAAGATGCTATTCACACCCATCTGGGTTTGAAGAGTGTCAGGGGTTGTGATGCAAAGTGAGTGTAGGGGTGATTTAGGAATTGATACTCAGCAAAATCAGCAGTACTTGAGATTCGGAATGATCTGCTTTTATAAATGCTTCTGAAGTTCCACAGGCTTCTAATGTGGTTTTGGTGTGTAAGAAACCATTTGGGATGTAGATGTAAGGGTTAAGCCTCCCCAAGCTTGTTCTTGCCTCCTCTGTAATTTCACTGCTGTGCAAATCGGCATGGTGGAGTAAAACAGTAAGTGTACAGTAAGCTATTTCTCTCTTTTTAAACTGTGCCTAAATATACATTGTAATTGTATTTAATGTTTTAGTTTGGGGTACCAGAGGCAATCAACCTGCTTTCGCTGTTTCTAGGCAGCAGACAGATTAATTTAGCAGGTTGTCAGATTTCATTAGCCAGACATGTTGCAGATTGCTCTTGTGTCTACAGCACCTTTGGGTAAAAGCATTCCAATCTGTATGAGCTGCACGTAGATTCCCTGTGTTCTCGCTGCTTGTTCAGGAAACCTGCTGTGTGCTGTATTACTGCTGGGGTGGTAGGTCCTGTAGCAGAGTTTACATTCAGCTTGTTGGAAATAATGATGGAAAGTATTACTGGCTCCACTACCATTGCCATTTACAGCAAGGGGGCTTTATTTCTTTCTAATATTGCAGTATAAATAAGGCTTGAGAAACTTTCCAGAGATGTTCTTGTTAACTGTGCAGCACAGAGTGTCATTCGGATCCAACAAGACTGATGAGCCGAACTAGATGAGGGCACAGGGTGACCAGAGCTGCTAAACTATAAAACTACAGCTCTGAAAATGCTGCTACTCCACCAGGGTTGCTGCGTCAGGAGTTATCTTTTCATCTGTCTGCCTGCCTGTCTGTCATTTTTAAATACCTGTTACACATCATTAGTGAAGTTGCATAGGAGGAAGGATAGGCAAAAAAAAAAGTGGCCTTGCATAGTAGGCCTATGACACACGTTACATTTAGAGGTGCCTTTCCAGAACTGCAGCTGTGTCGTTTGATTTCACATTAACGTGAAAAATGTTCTCCAATGGTACTCTGATAGCTAAGCGATCCTGCAGATCTCCGCAGCCACCTTCAAAACGATTTCTCTTGTTATTATTATTATTATTATTATTATTTATTTCTTAGCAGATGCCCTTATCCAGGGCGACTTACAATCGTAAGCAAATACATTTCAAGTGTTTCAATACAAGCAATACAATAAGAGCAAGAAATACAATAACTTTTGTTCAAGTGTGACAAACCACAATTCAATAATACAGCAGCTAATAGTGATAGTTACATCAGGATATGATTAAATACAAAATACTACAGGTTAAACACTTGGCAGATTGCAGTATTCTGAAGTACAGGATTAAATGCAGTAAGATAGGGGGCAGATAAGAGCAAAATAAAGCACATTTAAATGAAGGGTGATAGTGTCCCAGGATACAAACAGAGGAGTTCTACAGGTGCTGTTTGAAGAGATGAGTCTTAAGGAGGTGCCGGAATGTGGTCAGGGACTGGGCAGTCCTGACATCTGTAGGAAGGTCATTCCACCACTGCGGAGCAAGGGTGGAGAAGGAGCAGGCTCTGGAGGTAGGGGAGCGTAGCGGAGGTAGAGCCAGTCTTCTAGTGGAGGCGGAGCGGAGAGGTCGAGTGGGGGTGTAGGGAGAGATGAGGGTCTGGAGGTAGCTGGGTGCAGTCTGGTCAAGGCATCTGTAGGCTAGTACAAGAGTCTTGAACTGGATGCGAGCGGTGATCGGGACATACATTTGCAGGAGGTAGGGGTGTGCGTGAGATCAGTGGGGCTCTCTCCTGATGTCCCGCAGCACCGCTATCAGTGAGCAGAGGATTTAGCCTGCCCTGCTGTTGTGTGTTTATAGTGGTCCGGCAGTGAAAAGATTCAGGGGATTGAAGAAATGGCTTTTCTTCTTTTAGACACTAGGTAAAAGATGCTGAGAGCCCTGGATACTGCTTTGTAACGCTGTTCTTTGTATTGCATTAGCAGCTATAACGCAGTCTCACAGTGTGGGGATAAACAGTGGCAGCAGATAGGAAATAGAAAAATCTATCACAGTTACAAGATGGCATACCTTACAGCTCAGCTGCGTACCTCCAGCGGTCATTTCTCAATTTGAAAGAACACCTTTCACATTCAACATTTAGAGATTGTTTTCCTAGAAACAGTAAACCTGGTGCTGATCTAAGATACTGTAAACAGGCAAAGAAAAAAATGCAGATCTGCAACCGTCGATTGTATGAACTGTCCCTTTTAATGTTCTAGATCGTCTGTCAACACGGGCTTGATTTGCAATATTCAGATCAACCAACACGTTCAATGATTGTCTGGTTTCAAGGGGAATTAAATAGAAGTTCCCCGCAAGTTGAAACTTCGTTCAGTTTGATGCAGTGAATCAAAACCAAATGTCTGCAAGCTCTTGTATTGCTGCTACAGGTTGCATATTCTAAATGAAGGTGATGTACAGCCCCACTGATCAGAAACACAAATGGAAAGCCTGACCTTTGTAATTAGAAACGGCAGGAGGAACTTTTATGACCATGTAGCGGCTGTGTAAAAGAAAGGGCTCCTGTGTAATTAGTGGTATTAAAATGTAAGGTTAAAGTTCACTTTATGACTGTGACTGTCACCAGTTCATAAAAAAAAGCACAAAGATAATTGCTCGTTAATGTGAAAGGTGTCTTGTAGTTTGTAAATCATCTGATATTTATGGTCGTTAAGAATGTTACAGGCCTGCGTCCTTTAATAACACTGTCTTGTACTGCAGCACAATGTATGTCTGTAGAGCCAGGTAAGGCTTTACAACCACAGGGAAAACACTGACTTACAGGGTAAGAAAGTAAAAGGCTTTATAAAATGGGATAAAACATGGTGTGTGTCAGAAAGACAACGTGTGCTATCAGGTTATGAAGTATCGGTCTCCTTCCATCCTTCACCGAAGGGAAAAAGAAAAGTTACCACATTAAATTTGCACTGTAATTTCACAGTTTTCCCATGATTATACTGTGCATTTACCCTAGTTTACTGTGCTTTGCCATATTCTTGTAATATGCTTTACCGCCCCTCTCTATGCTTTACAGGGCTTACCTGTGCTTTATTACACTTTGCTGTGCTTTTACCAACTTTTAGGAAGGGTCACTTTGCTTGTCGAGAATAATCTTTTTGAAACATTTGTATTCCACAGGAAAACTAGATTAGATGGCAGTTTGGTGACCCACAGTCAGTCTGGCGGATGTACGTCATCATTGAAGCATTGTCAGCAGGGCGTTGCTATGGTGGCTGTAATAAATGTGTGCTTTTTTCACCAAATCTTCGACAGGGGTACAGCAAGCACTGGGTTTGGGTTTTTTTCTCATTTGAAATGGCTTCTTTTTATTTTTATTTTTTTGTAGTCTCATCTATTAGATCAAACCTCCTGGCCCTCACTTCAAAGCGTCTTTGTGTGAAAGCAAGCCGTGCCTCAACAACAGATCTTTATTTCCAGTCTCTTTCAACAGCAACCTCAAACTCATCCCCAGCACTTCGAATCGCACTCAACTCATTCTTTTAACATCATCAATACCTTGAGCTGTGTAGTCTACATTCAATTTCACACCAGAACTGTGGAAAAGCTGCAGCACAACAGCTTCTAATGTTGCGACAGGTCAATAGAAACTGTATGAAAATGAGAGTGGAAATCAGAAAAACAGTCTGCAATGCACCGTGTCTCTCACTCAGCTTCACACATGTGTAATGTAGGATGTTATAACGCATGCAAAGAATGTGAGCTAATCAAATGCCCAGGAGGACCGCACATAAGTTTGTTTTTGAAGTTATGGATGTTTCGGGGGGGGGGGGGGGGGGTCAACCAGCCCAATAACTTCACTTTTTTTTTTTTTTTTCTTAACAGATTATAGAATTTAACAGTGTTTTGTATTCATTCAGATCCGATGGCAGAATGGCTGGGTGGATCTCACTGTTCCAAATGACTCTGTGATGCTCAACAGATACAGGCTTTCGAATCAAGCTGTTTAATTTAGGGTTAAAACATAAAAACATTGTGTTTGCAAAGAGACAGAGTACTGCATGCACATAAATAAATAAATGTTGCATTATTTTACAGTGCATCATTATACAATTCAAAGAGTTAGGGAAAAGTTATAAATCTGACCAAAGTTATTCACACATTTGAGCATTGTGCTGAAGGATTCTGACCTTACATATTTTTGTTTGTGTGTTGTTCACATCTTATTGTTTGAAGTGAGATTGCAAGGAAGCAATTACCAGTTTGTTTGAAATTATGAATTAAGATTTTGCACAAGTAACACCAATCTCAAAAGAGGCGACTCTCCAGAATCTCCATTGGGAGCTGATTGCCACCCACAGCGATCCCGAAGGAAGCGGCAATCCCTGAGAGATGGTCCTACTCCTCATTGACAGGGCTTCCAGATTTTTCAGGGGTCCAATCCCTGTGCAGTCTCTTTGCTAAACAGAGACTCTGTTTGCCTAATGAAATATGTTCGTACAAAGCGTTTGCTCTGCAGAATGATACCATGCGATCTCTCCATCCGTCTCTGTCAAAGCGCTTGTCTGATTTATTTCATCAGGCAGGCTGTGAAAAATACGAAGCAAGAATCACCCAGCTTGCTACGTGTTTGGAATGTGTAATTGCTGTCCTCTTTGCTCTTATCTTTCATTAACAGTTAATGAAGTAATTAGACAGTAGTGTGGAAATCATCTTATTGCTGTGGCCGGTTTAATTACGGTGAGCCCCTTTCCTTTGCAGAAGTGGCTTTGCCAATTTGCTTCTCAGCTTTCATATGAACACGTAGATGTGAAGTGACAGACACCGTCGCATTACCATTCATGCATTTCTAGGACTCCAGAAGAAATTATCCTATAAAAGAACCTTCTTTTTTTGTTGTTTCTCTTCTAGCTATCGATTAGATTCAGGGTAATGACAGCAGAAAAATCCTTAATTACTGAAAAAAGGCTTTGAGCTCAATTATATATATTGGCATTTGAGATGTGTTTGTATTACAACCAGGGGACGAGAGAACACTTGACTTCAAGTGTCTACAATTCAGAGTACACGAGAGTAGTTCAATAATAACTACACATTATTATACAAATTCAGAGTGTCTAGGTACGTCCCACCGAGAGGTCGCAGTTATTCCCAACATGTTCCGGCTTTCTGGAATGCTTTGCCAGGGATCATCGGGAAATGCTGATTCCTGGATGAAAGCCTCTGTGTTCTCTCAAGGCTTTGGAGTGGGATTGCATTTTATGTTTTTTTATATTTGTGTTTTCGTTTTATTTTTATTCTTGGATTGTTTGGTCTTGATTTGCTTTGATTGTGAAGCGCTTTGAGATGGCTTGCCATGGAAGGTGCTATATAAAATGAATTTGATTGATTGATTGATTGATTGAATGATTTGATTAATAAACCACCCCTGGCTGGATTAATACAGAGTTAAAGAGCTGCCTTATCTAGATCTGCCACTGCTTAGATTAATAAAATAGACCCCAGTAACACTTGAAATACAACAAATGCATTATTGACATAACAATTTATATATAAATAAATATCGATTCATAATACCAACGATGTACTACAGTTCCCAGACAGGCAGATTCCAAGCCCTCAAAGTCAACCTAAAAATAATCAGAATCTAAATATGTAGATTCACCTTTAACGATGTGTGATTTTACATTTTTATGGGGAGCATTTTACATTCTCCTCATGGGTGATCTTAAATACTGTTTCCAATTGCCCTCCGAGATCCCCTTGAAGGCATTTACGTCTCTAGGATTAATGAGGCTGCATCCCTCTGGGTTTTCAAAGCATAGAGCAGCAGTATTGTTAACATGTAACCCCTTTCAATAAGAATTAAGAATCGGAGCCTTCGCAATCTGTATTTCTTATTGGGATTCTGTTACAAGCTTACACATGGTGTGAAACGGCAAAGAAAATACATTTTAAAAGGGACTGATAAACTCTTCTTGACCTGTAAGTATTGTGATTTTATTTTGAAATAACTCTGTGTTTCAATCTTTTCAAATTATATATGATGGCGATATACAGAATATTATTAATCATGTATGAGAAAGCAACCAATCACTGTTAAGGCATTTACATCTCTAGGATTAATGAGGCTGCATCCCTCTGGAGTTTGATAATTTGTTCAATTAAAATAATTGACTTTTGTTGTACACCTCTTATAACAAGAGACACCCTCCACACGGTGTATTAACTCATATACACACACAATGTAATCACCCTATTTATAAAGCAGAATGCATGGAAAATGATGTTTGCTTTCTGTGTAGGGTCCCAGAGCTAGGCTTCAGTACCTGAATTGGTCTGGTACATTATCCATTGTTTGCATTGCATTCATGTCCCATCTGAGAGGACCGTCTCTTTGCTCAGTCATGGATTTCAAGCCTTTTACACAGATTAGCACTTTGCATATCATAATATGAAACTTTTCCATGAGCAGAATTCATTACATGCGCTATTGCTCCCAAGAGCTAGTCTTAAAACCAAAAACTGCAGCTTTTCTTTGATTGAAATTCTGTATCAGGTTCATTTCTTCCAATGAGAAAACAACAAAACAACAAAAAATGCAATAATAAAATTCTTCGTTATGCTATAACTGTTAATCCTCTTAAGAAAATGTGCATACCTATCACCTCTCACCATACTTACCTGGGATTCGCCATGCTTTCTTACACTTTGTCGTATTGTACCACAGTAAACCTTCAAAAGGGAATTTGCTTGATAGTCCTTCTTTAGTGCTGTTAATAACCTTTTTTGGCCGGTGAGTGCTACTAGAAATTCAGAACATGTTAAAAAGATTTACCCGTAAATGCAAAGATCACAAAACACTTACAGGGAGCCTCCATAAAATACCTTTTATACAGTCTGATTCAGACTGGCGTGAGTTAGAGGGGAGCCTGGCGTCTCTGGCAGTCTAACGTTGAGTCAATGGGCATACTCTTGACTGACCCACACTGTTCCTATTCATCAATCAAACTAGCTTCCACAGAAAGTGTCTTGCATCACTTTACTCACTGAGCAACCAGACTAATCCCAGGACTTAAAAACACTGAGCTATGAAGAAAGGCTGAAAGAACTGAATCTATTGAGCCTGGAACAAAGAAGAATCAGGGGGGATATGACTGAAGGTTTTACAATATTAACAGGAGTTGAAACCCAAACCATTACTTTAAACGCAGTACAGAAACCAGAACCAGTTGGAAATTAAGAGGAGACAGACAGGACAGAGGGAAGGAAACACTTCCTCACACAGAGAGTGGATGTATTTTTCATTTTCATCGTACTGATATTGAGATGCTGAATAATTGGCTTTCCATAGACTGACTGGCAGAGTTTCATGGAGCCTGCAACCCTCGAGGAGCAGAGTAGCACAACGGAAAAGAAGAACCATGCTCTGAACGATTCATAGAGAAAAGGAGGTGACACTTTACATTGTGTCTATAATTATTGTGTACTTGCATATTGCATGCAAAAAGATTTACACAGTAAGTACACAGTAAGTACACTGTAACTATGCCCAGGTCTCTTAGTTAAACAGTAGCACTGTTCAATTAACACGCTGCAGACCACTTCTCTCCATCCCTGAGCAATAGAAGTTTTTAAAATATTGTGACCAGCTTTTAAATTCGCCTTGAGAAATGTCTTGAATTGATAGGATCAGATGTGCTTATAAAAGATGTCGCCAGTCATTTATTAGATAGCATACCTTGACATTTTGATTATGATCCAATTATGATTCAGTTCCTCTGAAACTTAATTTGGCAGAGCAACGCAGCCGGCAAACGATTGGGAGGAGGATAATCCTTCCTCAGAGTTAATGGCAGTCTGTCTTCTCCTGGGCACAACCATTTGTTATTCTGTATAATCCAATCATTTATCTAACCTTAACTTGGAACACATTCATTGGAAACGTGACATTATGTCAATATTTCTTAGGGGCATACTTCTGCAATCAAGGAGCTTGAACTTTCGTTACTTAGCCAAACTAAAAAGTGCCTGCGAGGCAGACCGGATATGAAGCCTCAGATTTTTGTTTTCAGGCTGCCCGGCAGCTAGCACCAAGATTCTAGGACTGTAGGTAAAATTTTGTTTGTTTGAGCATTTTTAAAAAGGTACAACGACGACATAATATTTCCAAAAATAAAATGCATTGCAGTACAGTGATGCTCTCCCTTTACAGCAAAGAAGCCATAATGAACGGACCGTGCTGTTTGTGTTCTGCCTTGGATGCAGCACCGGTATTTTTCAGTAAACTGGAAATTATTTCTACAGAGAGCACAGCACTTTCATAGTGTTCTGCCGTGAGAACGGCCACTGTGTTCTGTAATTTTAGGGGTTCCAAATTTAGGGTTAAACCTGAAAAACAGCTCCCTTTCTACCCCTCGTAGTTTTAAAACTAGGGTTAAACTCGACTTCCCCACAATAAGCCTTGCCACACAGAACCGGGTTTGGTGGTTCTGCATTGTGTGTTTCAGATCCTCCAAGAACCGCTCAGTCAGGGCATCTTTTACTCCCTTCTGTACTTTTAAAAACATGCATATAAGAAAAAAACGCTATAGGAATTACAACATGTAGGCTAGAGGATTATGCTCTCCCTACCATGAATCAGTGACAGCCACCAGTACCGTCCGTGCTTGTCAGCTACTATTGCATACATTACATATGCTTCTTCCAGGGCAACACAGTGCAACACAGTGCTCTGTGTAATATTCCAGTATTAAGGAGTCAGAACTCAAACGTTCTCAATAGAGATCAATGATGATTATCTTTGTTTGTGTGATTCCCTATGGCAGTAGGACCTTGGAAGCTTGGGTACCCAGAATCCCATGAGTTGCCTGTATGAAGAGTGACGTGCCTGGGCGGCTGTGGCTCCACTGCGCAGCGTACAGCGCCTGCAATAAGAAGATACTGAAGTTATCATCGATTAAAGGATGTCGTGAGATTAGCTAGACACACAGACACGTGCTGGGTATACAGCTGACAGCTCTGCAATGATACAAAGCAATGTGAACAGCGGCGTACAGTGTGCCTACTGCATGTGCATAACTCATATTGAACATGAATTGCATCGACACAACTCTAAACAATAAGGAGCATCGAACCCTGGAAGCTAATTCAGTCAACACCAACAAATTAGTGGCTTCTTTTTCCTCTGTCTGAATTAAACAGTAAATGCTTTCTCCACAGAGACAGAGCCACTCAATCAGTAAATGTTATTTGCCAAAGTCCCACATCGCCTCTGTACTTTACTGCCTTTGTGTTCCAAATGGGAGCTTTTTGAAATCTGATCAATCCCTTTGGTTGGAGGAAGTTACTGCAATTTATGGCCCCGAAGCACACCAACAATATTTCTCCACTGAATTCTGGCTTTGCACCCAGCGAAAAGGTTAGCCTCCTTTCGTCACTTTGAGAAAAGCCAGATAATAAAGCTTGATACAACAGTCGATTATTTACTGTTAATGTTTTCCAATAAATGAATACACAGACCCTAGCATTAAAGACAATGGCTCTGTCGTTGTCAGTGCTTCATCAAGGTATCATGTTTGGTGTCAATTGCAGTGAGTATCGCTTCGGCTTGCCTCGAGCTAATTACTATGCACGATAGTGCTGAGGATGCAACAAACAGCAGCAGTTAAAAAGAAATACAGCGAGTGAACTTAAGAGACGACAGTCCTGGAGTTTGATCCTGCTGCATGGCACATTAATGACAACAGCTGCTGGTTCAAAAGACCTGGAAAGGAAGATCTGCACTCCCCTGAGACAGATGGGAGAGCAAGCATATGGGCAAACATCTTGATATCTGACAGTGCATCGCAAATTTCTGGGAGCATGTGTGATCTCTACCTGCACTCCAGAGAGATACTGATCTATTTTTACCTTAACTAATTAACTCCTTCACTGCAGGATTTTACCTCTGTTGTGCCGTACAGTACAGCATCAGGAATCGTGCCTTTCCCGAAAGCTTACACCTACCGCTATCCTAAAGACAAGTTTCGATCACTCATTCTTTAGTGATGCCATCTGAAGAAAAACAATACAGTCGGAAGTACACTTTATACACAACCCTTGAAGGCATTAGAATGAAGCATGGTCCCTTTTTAAAAAGCGCTCTCCTGTGCTGCTATCAACAACATGAGGCTTTTATCATATCGCCACGTTTAAGCTTTTTATTTTTCATCTTTGGTTTTGATGCTGGTAGGCTTACTGAGGTGATCTCTCTAGCTCTAGCAAGTGTCTAAGAAAGAAACACTTTGCTTCTTTTTTAATTCCTTACAAGGACTACACTACAAGGTCAAAGCTAAGGCTGTAGTTCTGTTGGGGGCTGTGTTATGAATTTACCTTGCAAGTCCTGCCTGTACACGATGGAAATCCACTTTTATAAACATTTTATTGGTTCATGAAATTTGGTTCATGCGGTTCTGAATCTCTCCTGCACCTCTTCTGAATCTTTGCTGCTTGGAAGGAATGAGCCAAGGCCACTGAATCGCTTTCCACTGGGGACCTGTGCTTGATTTGGAGCCAGCATTTTAAAGGGTGAATGTATTAGTCAACTATGCCCTCTGGTCATGAGAGGAGATAGATCTGGTACAGTAAAATGCAAATCTGAAAGCCAGCAACCACGGGTGATACAGTGTGCAGATGCACAGCAGACGACAAGAAATTACATTTTTATAGCATCTTTCACATGGCAAATGACAGGTACTTTACAACAGTGTACCGCAGCAATGTCATCCAATGAGCTAGTGCTGTAATTAATACACTCAGAAAAAGTATATGTTTTAACCAAGGATTTAAAAGCATACTAAATACATTCACATTGTCATTATCATATCACTAACGATACTCCCAGCTGCTATACAGGAGTGTAGTCCTTCGTGCAGCTTTGCCTTGGTAAGCTTGGTCTGAAGATTAAGCTTGGTCTGTACATTTTGATAGTTATCATGCCTGTACGTTTGCTGTCTGTTGTCAGGGAACACTAACAGCACTTAGAAGGGACAGTAGATTTCTCAATGCTGTGAACAAGTCTTTTTGACTTCCAGCTTTTGTTGGCTCCCATTGTTGCTGAATCCTTGGGTTAATATATGCTATGAATTATTCAGAGGCTCAACCCTCAAGTCTCTCAGACATCACAAGTAATCTGTGCTGGCATCTCCTACAACCTCGGTACAAGAAAAAGAAGGAGTCTGGCCGTTCTCCATAAGGAGAGGAGCAAAACCGTGTTGGCATGTCTCAGACACTTTACAGCACTACAACTAAGAGCAGGGTTACAGTTAAAATCCCCAAACAGGTCAGTTCTGCAAAACAAAAAACAATGTGATGGTTCTGGTCCAGGTTCGCAGGTATCCAGACAGGCTTTTATACCTGGAAATCAAGAGTGGGAGATCAAGGTTAATACCGTTTCATAGAAGGAGATATTTATTTCCAGCGTTCACAAGCTGAAAGAAGGGTAACTTGCATTGGGAACATTGTTCGGAAACAAAAAACACTTGACATGGTGTCTGGAATTACTGTGTATTTACATAGTAGTTACTTAGTAAATACATGTGTACTTACAGTTAATTACAATGTTATTATGTATAGTTACAATGCACCATATATGTAAGTACACCATATATGTAAGTACACAATCGTATCAGGTTAGGGTTATATCGTGCAAAAAGATTAACAGCTTAAGTACATTGTAACTGCATAATAACTTTGGAATTAAGAGTAAGTTCACATGTATTTACTAAGTAACTACACTGTAAATACACAGTAATTGGAGGCACTTCATGGAAAGTGTTACCATCCTAACAGACCTGCAGGTAACATTTTTGTATATCTACCTGTAAACGAGGGTACGCTGTAACGTCTGCATTTTCAGAACACATCAGTCTAGGATCCCCGCAGTCGATGCTGTGTACCTGCTGTGCGTGCAGAACTGGAAATCAAGTGGAACGCTGTTTATTAGAAGAGGATATCTACTTCCAGCATTCACGAGTTGAAAGACAGATTTACACTTCATCACAAAAAAAAACCCCTAGGAAACTAGTGAAGCTCATAAAGTATTAATCAGCATTGCTTATGGATGCACTAGGCCGGCTTAAGACTACCTCAGGGCTTAACGATATTTAATATTGAATCATTCTGTAAACATCTTGTAATGGATTTGATGGAAGCAATCTCAGCTGGTTACACTGGGTTTGGCCTCCCTGATCTTGGTTAGAGTGGGATGCCGATGGTAGGTGCCCACAACAGAGTAGAAACACAGGTGCCCTCTAGAGAAGAAATAAAAAAAACTCATGGAAATTGTCTGAATAAAGCGCTTGATGTTAAAAAAAAATAAGAAGCTTTGTCTCAAAGGAATTTGTGTTCAATGCATCGATCCCAACACTTGGGTTGCAGCTAACATTATGACATCAACTTATGAATGCTTATTGCATGGTTTATTGCTCTGTCAAAGTGATTATGACTAATTACCAATAGTGTCATCAATGCTAAATACATACAGCAGTATCCAATTCATAGAAAGCGTCTCCCAACAAAAGAAAAAGCCGATTTTGTGCAGTAGCCCTTGTGTGTTTTCTGAAATAGACTTTACCAGTAAATGTCAGGTCAGTTATTCAATCTGCAAAAGCCCTACCAGACTACTCAATAAAATAAACTGCATTCCCTGTTCAATCTCTTTCTTCATACAGCGATCGCTTGATACCTGGAGACATAGATAATGTCACTTTGGGCTGTACAACAAAGACAAGTGGCTGCATCGGGCTTAGTGGGGTAGACATGGAGTACTAGCCCTCTGAGAGTAATTACTGGATGGATGGATTGACGGATGAATAAACAAGTGAAGGCTGGAGGGATTATGGGATGCGGCTGTAGGGCGAGTCTTTCAGCAGCTTCTGCTCTTTTTAAATCCCAGATAACGCTCACTCCGACTTTAGAAGTCTTTTGAAATTCTGCAATAGCAAAAGAGTCATAAAAAACAATGCACATCTTGTGGTCTATTGCTTTACAAATAAGTGTCGTGAATCTGTGCATTAATCTGTATGTAACTCTAATTATATATGGGATTCAGAGTTCACATTAGGTTTTGTGTTTCAAAAAGCAGTAAAAAAAAAAGTTCAATTGCTTCTGAACTTCTATCCGATTGAGTTAACATCAAGCTAATGCAAAGACTGCATTTATTTATTAAACATTTTGCTGATTCGTGATGGATTGATAGCTTCAAAGTTCTATATAAATGTATTAAAATGCAGGCATGATTTTGTGCTTTGTAATCACGAGGCTTCGAAAGGCAACCTCACCAGTTTTGCAAATAGCTTTCAGCAATTGCCTTCGCTATCTTCTTTCTGCCCGTTTCATGACAGAATGAGATTTTTAATTTTTTTTTCAGAAATAAGCTTAGCTAGCCTAAACGATCTAAAGATAAACATTTTCTTCGCTTTCAATGCATTATTTCATTTCAGAGGAAAGTTTATGAACCTGTAATATCTGTTTTTCTTTTGCACCTTTGTATTGACTGGGGCTTGTTATCTGATCCCATTCCATTGCTGCATTGCGCTGTGCATTTTCAAACTCCTAACAAGGTGGACCTGGCCACTCTATAAGGAGGCTTTGTTTTTCTAACTCCTATGTTAATCATTAGGTTCCTCAGAAGTGCTTTGCAGAGAGTGTACTGATTTGACAACATGTTTCAGACTTTCAAATGTACAAAATTATAAATATCCCCACTTGATCATCCACAATAGCTCCTATGATTTGTACACACGGGTTTGCACACAATAATTTAAATAAGTCATATTTATGGCTACTTAAAACCTTGAAATGGGAACGACATATTCACAGTATTTGCACTTACAGAATGCGTGAAGCGAAGCTATATCTATTCAGCAGCCCTGACAACATAATGCACATGTCAGAAGGGTCGGTTCTTTGTTTATGACACACAGGATTGTTATTGTGATGAATCACCCAAGCAAAATCCACCAATGACAAGGCAGCTCGCAGGCGCAATGGCGCACAGGAATTAATGATCTGATCATCCGCAAAGCAGCAAGCCTGGCGTTTAATCTGATACTAATGATTATTGTTTTAAAGCTACTCCATAGGGTTTTGAACATGTATCAGAAGGTTGAGAAATAAAAATGTGTTTTTATACAGCTTGTGTGCATCGACTCAACATTTAAGGGTGGGGTATTTGTTGCCTGTTTACCCACTCAGACTGTGTGCTTTTAAATATCTTGGTATCTCTTAATACAGACACATGCACAAGTTTATAAGTGAGCCATCCCAAGCAAACAGGTTGAGCGGGTCCCTAAACAGCATGCAAACAGCACATTCCTTCTACGTGCTAGCACAGAGGATGAAATCCAGGGTCTGACTGACAGAAGGACACAATTGTAACAGAGCTACCCCCACAATGCATGTTTATTCTCTTCACACGCTCTGCCATCAGCCCTGGCAGTTAATGACATCCCATCACTGCTGGCTCTGTTATTACACTGTGATTGCTGTGTTATTACAATGTAATGATGGTGTTATTACAGTGTGGTTACTGTGGTATTACAGTGTGATTATGGACTCCACCATCAAACACACAGTAGCATCATAGTAGTAAATCCCTTATACATTACTCAGTAGCACTTTACAGTGTCTCTACTGTGGATTTACATACACATATGTATATTTCATTAATTAGAAATAAAAAAATGAATGAACCAATAGTACAGCACTTCACCAGTCAGGGACATGACAAAAATGATGAAAAGTTTGTAGTATTAGAACAGCTCAAATTAGAAAATGCGACATATAGAAGAATAAAAGAAAGTAAATGGATAAATAGACTGAACACGATTATGCCAGCGGGACTCAACAGAAAAGAATGAACTAATTAACTTCAATAAATATATAACATTTAAATAAATAAACAAAATTCATTCAAGAGTTGTGCATGCTGATGCGCTGGGGAGGCCAAATCTAGACTGATCCTCAGAGCCAGCATTGCATGATATAATAAAAACATAAGTTTATATAAAGTAGTGTTAATTGGAATTAATACAGATTCAAAGATAGAAGTAAAAATGATGTCACAATATATAGAACACCATTACATCATGTAAGAATAAATCATGGATTTGAATGTAAACAACAACAAGTAGTTGTCATGCTGTCAAAAACCTATAAATACCTCCAATGTTTTGATTCAAACACAGGCTTCCTTGAGACAGATATGTACAACATATCGAAACGTTGGGCAGCTGGCTCTGAGCTAATATATATAGTAAATACATGTGCAGGTACACATAATTACAATGTTATTATGCATAGATAATGTGCATAATGTGTCTTTTTGTACAATATATGCAGGTACACAATTGTATCAGAAAAGGGTTAGGGTTATATCATGCAAAAATTAAGTAGACTGTAACTGCATAATAACAGTGTAATTCTGTGTAAGTACGCATTTATTTAAAACTGTGTAAATACACAGGAATTGGAAACACTTCATGTAAAGTGTTACCTATTACTAAAGGATGAGGTCTTGAGCTAAGAAAAAAAAACTACATATTTACTGACATCCCAAAGCTGTTCTTCCATTCAGCGACATTAAAGCAGCTGATTTATTATCTCACATATAAATTAGCGCTGCCGTCGCCGTAAGAGAGGTTGTCCTTTGGAAAATGAATGACAAACACCGCCCCATAAAATACCAACTGTTAAGACAGATTACACCCTGCCCTGCTGCACGCTCACATTTATAAATGACTGCATCTGCTGTTCGCTTGAGTTTATGAAACCAGGAGAAGACCCCAGAGAAGCAACTAGTGCCACAGATTCTGATAAACTGCAGAAAAACCTATGGCTCAAATACAATCCTGCTGTACAATCAGAGCGACCACCTGCATTTAAAGTTGAACTCCCTTCTAAAACAACTCCCTTTCACATAAAAAAAATACTTGTCGTACTTTACAAAGCCTTTGCTTTAACGAGGGGCAGATCCAACTGTTTACCTTTTCATAAATAAAACATTCACGGAGGGGTGTTGATCGTTACAGAAGACTTTACAAACAGAAGTGAGATGGATACGTGAGCTTCGAACTGAAACTCCAGGAGGTTTAAATGAGGAACTTTCATTGGTTCAGAGCTGTACCAGGTAGAGACTCTACGATTGCAATCAGGTTCTGCTGAGAGGAAGTCAGCATAAAAGCTCTGGAATTAGCAATGCGTTTGGTAAAGAAGTGCTGATTGCAGGATTATAGTTTTTTATATATGATAATAAATTCTGCTTTACTGACAAGCCACTAAGCATTTCATTTCATTGTAATTCCACAACAGTTTTCTAAACCCCCTGAGGGATTACATATTATAAATAAAAAAAAAAGCCTGGGAAAAAGTCATTATCACCAATTTTGCCAACTCAATACACTCCGAGAGCCCTTTTATGTGGACAAGAAAAGGAAAAAAATAAACCCCTCTGATGAGTGGAGTTTGTTAATAACATTATGTTAATGGACAAGCAGGGTTGAAGAGAACCATCATTTATCTTCATAATGAGAGACAGCTGTCAGAAAAATGATGAAGTGGAAAAGTGAAAAAAGTTTGCACGTAGACTAGATAAAAGACAAGCTGACACAAGCTGTCATTTTTTATTCAATCCCGGCTGCGCGCTTGCACAAGGACAGCTAAGGTTGTCGTCTGTTAGACAGCATGCATATCTGTATTCAGCAATAAGCAAACTAACGTTTAGTGCATTGCATAACTTACAATCATAAGATTATTCGATAGTGTAAAATTAGTACTACAAGTGTTCAGACAAGAAGGCAATGCCCTTTGTGTCAACTGCAGCTACACACAACACTGTAATTATATATCACGCATGAGTTATTATTAAATTATGAAATATTATGAGGAGTAAACATAAATTCATAATCCATAAAGCACTCATTCATATTAGCCACCCTGTGTCAGCTTGGTCCCTGTTCATGATACAGTCACCCAGTCTAGGGGGCTCCCAGATATTAAAAGCTATGCAAAGTTAGATTAGGTTAAAGCACACATGGGGCTATAGCTGTGAGGCTGATCTAGTTATACTGGTAGTTATATGGGACAGAGTTCCTGCACAGGGAAAGTGTATGGAACTAGGACTCTAGATTCTAATGGTGGGTTTCCCTCCACACCTTGCCTTAATAAAAGTATGTTAATTATTATCAGCTCTCAGTTATTCGGATATTTCATCCTGTGAAAGTGAAACATTCACACAGGCCTGGCTGTTTGTAATTGCGTCGGCTCACGAACAGCCATCAAGCATTTTGTCTCGCTCAACCCGGGTCAAAGCGTGCCAACCCACATCCTAAGGTGGGTCACTGGGACCCGGGTATGTGGTTTCACAGCAGGCAGGATTGGGACCCGGGTAGGAGTGCCAGTGTGAGAGGGGCTCATGTGGAGTGCAAGCCGGGACAGGAGAATGGGCAGCAAGTGAATCCACACGCGTCTCTTTAACATGTAATAGCTGCATTGTTTCAGAGTTCATTTTCTACTGCAGTGGGAATTTAATTGCAGAGCCACAAATGGAGTTGCCTAATCACAGTTGAAAGGTTGCATAGATCAGATTTTAAAAAGTCATTTATTTTAATGTTGGGTTTTTAAGTCCCCATTCATCTTTGTCACAAACTATGTTTGCATTAATCTATCACTGTGAGCACCGGGCACAGCTGGGAATTCCTCAGCTGCTCTGTGAAAGGACGAGGGGCTGAATTCCACGCTTTACTGTGCTGGAGAAAATGCAAGCTCATTTAAAAGCCAGAGAAAAAACTAATGAACACTAACTTTGCATATGGTTTGGGAATGGATACAAGTTTGCTAGTCCTTTGTCTGCTTTGTGCCCTGATGAAGGCAATGCTAAGCTGAAACGTGTCCGGTTTTGAACCCTTCGCACCCCAGCTGGCTTTTGTAATGTTGCGCTGGTTATTATGCTTTGTTTTTTGCATGACATAACCCTAATCCTAACCCTAACCCTAACCCTAATCCTATCCCTAATCCTATCCCTAACCCTTTTCTGATACAATTGTGTATGTATATTGTGCCAAATATTGATACGTTGGTACATTGTAACTGTGCATAATAACATTGTAAGTACACACGTATTTACTATTTAACTACTATGTAAATACACAGTAATTAGAGACACAACATAAAGTGTTACCTTAAATCTCTATAGCATTCATACACTTGAACGTGTGAATAAGTCTTGAACCTAAAAGTGGGTCAGGTGACTGATGGACGACCCACGGTGTGTAAACTGATTACAGTTCACATTGGAGTGGTACATTTTATCAAAAACAATTGGATTGAAGATGACTGCACTTAATTTAATACAAAATGACCCCTCTCCAATCCCCCTAAATGCATCATATTTCATTAGATTGCCCTAGACACCTTCACAAATGACTCCTTCCAAACACGCACTCTTGAGAACATTGACTAAAAATCGCTTCGGAATGATAACATCTTTCAATTTGCAAAGGTTATCAAGTTGAGTAGTCTTGCAGTTTGATATCCTTACCATGACAGGCAAGCATAATGACCGTAGCATTTTTTAATTTTGACGTGGTGGCCCAACACATCTTCTATAGTCAAGGTTTTAACCACACAGCCTCATGAAGATGAAACATGACAAAAACAGAAGTGCTAAAAAAGAGATTGAAAGAAGGAAAATGTCAGTCTGATATCAGCCTTGCAATTAAACAGGGATTCAGGAATGTGGATCCATGATAGCCCTGTTTTTCAAAGACGTCTTTCTGAAATGAAGATTTAATGATCCTGGTTGTACCGAATGCCACCGCCCGACAGGGAATGTGTTTAAAGGTCACAGGCTGTAGAGCTGCAGACCTTTCAAGATGTGAGAGATTCTCTGAAAAACCTCGGGATGTGCGAGAAATCTATTTCAGTAGACATCAGCATGGCAGCAAGTTCTGACAGGAGTGCCGGAGCAGGAAAGAAAAAAGAGATACTGATGATAAATACGTCAAAGGCAAGGCTTTGGAACCGGTTTCTCTACATGTAAAACAGCAACACCCTACAACAATGGGGCAGAAAGACTGTAAGGCAAAATGAATTGGAATACAAACAGTTATAACTTTCTCTTACAACCGTCTCATCAAAGCATTGTGGTGGGGAAACGGACTGGGATAAATCAGGTCGTCTGGTACGAACAACTAGATCACTTAAAAAAAGATAACTGGACATATGATATGGGGTTGCATTCTCTAAGCTATTTACACATTTCTTTTCTAAAGCTAATAAGGAGCAAGCTCAGACCACTTATTTATTTAACCAGGAGATTTCCTCGTTGAGGCTGCGGCCTCGTTTACAAGGGGGTCCTGGAAAACAATGAAAAGACAACACCATAAAAAAACATAAAGTTACAGCATACAGAGATTAAGGAACATAAAAATAATACATGTATGTATTTGTTAATGTGGACTGAAGGAGAAGCATTGGCAGGTTCTAAGCAATTCCCAAAGCTGACATGCAAATTATCATTCTCCTGTTCAAATTACTTATTTCACGTTCGGCAGATATAATTGGTTTTCCTTTAAAAAAAAAAAAAATTCTAATGATAATTTGCAGTAAATAGCTTTGAGAATGTCACCCAACATCCTTATTAGAATTTTTACATCAGTAAAAAAAAAAAAAAGAACTGGAAAATATACTTTTTCTAACGTCGTTGTTTTATTGACATAAGTATGCAAGAAGCGATATCGTTTTATTAAAAGGTGTCAGATTAACTCCAGAGCAAGCTGTCAACACGGTTCACTGTTTTAGAGTTACACCGTTGCCTCTTTTTTTCCCCAGAGGGGTTGACCTTTGAAATGGCAATATTCATTGTTCTCAAGAAATGAATTCAGGCTCAAAAGGTGAAGGCAAACAATTGATGTTTTCCAATTTTGTACAATAACTTCATCACGGCAATTTGTTATAGAAAAATGGTATTTGACGCAGCTAAAATATCAAAGATCCTTAATGTTGACCCAGGACGAAATCAAATGCATTGAGAAGTGTCATTTTTCTTATCCCCTCCAAGCTGTATACTGAAACCTGTAAGGCACATGCTTGTTTAACCAATCTTTTAAAGTACCCTTTTCATCTTGCAATCACTTGCTTCCCTGCGTACTTGCAATTGCTTTGAACAGTGAATCTAGAGCAGCAATAACTAACTGATCAATTGATTACAAGCCTTGATTATAGGTTCAGAGAACGATCATGGTCGATTATTATGCAGCCACTGCTGGAGTCTTAAACATGCTGCCTGCTGCCTCTCCAGCAATAGCCTGTTTCAGCTAATAATACAACAATCCTGTTCAGCATGCTTTGTTTGATCATAAATCAGACTTTTTTTTACCAGAATCGTTGAAATAATGTCAATACTCAAACCGCATTGCACTTCCGCTTCTGGGTAATCTGCTATTGCACATTTCAACTCATGCGTACAGCACCTGCCCTTCACTGGTGGTGACTTTCACTCCAATAGAACTCCACCACTCGCACGCCTCTGCATGCTAATTCAATGCTACTATCATGCTAATGCAGTGTCAGATGAGGAAAGTGGGATCATCACAACAAATGCAAAGTGAAAGAGTGTTCAGTGAAGCTAAATGTCAAAGTCATTGATAAAGACAGAGCTAGAGTGTCACCTTAATTGGAACGTGATCAGAGGAAAACATGGGTCATCAACTCCATTTAAAAGTATGATGGCAAACGTTTCTAGTCTATATTCCTTGATTAATTTGCACAAGGAAATAAAACGTGCAGCCGGAATCATTAATATCATGAAACTAGACAGGATCTTTGGTTTAATGTTTCATCTAAAGGATTGCATCTCCATTGCACTGAAAGCAATTCCCTGACTGAAACATCACAGCAGCACTCAAAATCCCTTTGAGCAAATCAATCGAGAAACGACCGGGGACAGTTCTTTAGCTTCTGAGTCTCATTTGTTTTCAATCATCAAACAGGATCTTCTGTATATCTTAAGTCCGACTGTCCGACTCCGCCACAATTATCTACTTAATAATGTCGTTTTATATTCCTAGGGGGGTGCTGTTTATTAATCCTATTGTAAATGAAATTGAAATTAATAGACAGTGTCAAGTTCTCTGTCAGCTTATTTCCTGAAGAACAGAGAGAGATTCAAACACCATGCAAGCAAGACGCTTATTACCCAGTGTAAGGAGACATCAAAACAATAACAACATCAATAATACCTCCCGTTTTGAGATGTGGAGCATCCACTAGCGTTTCCAATTACCCTGCAGTTTGGAGATACATAGCAGTGTTTTAATTCAGTAATTGAAAAAAGATATATAGACTTTACCTCGGTTGATTCAAAGAAGGACTGAAGGCGGCGGATTAATAAGAAATATGAGGGCAGCTATTCCGATGCGATTACTGCAGCTAAAGTGCCTATTGTACCTGCACCGTGGAAAATGGAAATTAAAAAGGCAGCTAGAATTAGCTTATGTGTTAATCCCAGCTTTCTGGAGGGCAATCGTCTGGACAGTGTGTTGCAGAGAATCGCTGTTATTTCTCCAAAGTACCTCATTGTTAATAAATAGTCTGTTAGGATTGAAACAGCTGCATATTATTATTATTATTATTATTATTTATTTCTTAGCAGACGCCCTTATCCAGGGCGACTTACAATTGTTACAAGATATCACATTATACATTATTTCACATTATACAGATATCACATTATTTTACATACAATTACCCATTTATACAGTTGGGTTTTTACTGGAGCAATCTAGGTAAAGTACCTTGCTCAAGGGTACAACAGCAGTGTCCCCCACTGGGGATTGAACCCACAACCCTGCGGTCAAGAGTCCAGAGCCCTAACCACTACTCCACACTGCTGCCCTAGAAATAGAAACCTTAACAGAAATGCCAGCAATGGCAACACAGAGAACATTGATCCTCGTACTATGGAAGCCACCCTGTACGGTAGCCTCACCTGCTGGCTCAGTACTGCTTAGCACTAGACTTTCTTCAAATGGGTCAAACGTTCAGCAGAACTAAAACCAAAGTGAGACAATTCCAAGACAAGGAAACAGGAGGGGTGGGGGAGTAGTGAAGGCTGTTTAAACGGACCAGGCATTCACACTGAAAACACAGAGTTTCTGAAACAAGTCCTTACTTACTTTCCCCCCCATGTGGGTGAAAGAACTGGACCACAGTGGCTGCTATTATTCCCAGAGCGCTTCTGTGTTTCCTCATGATAAAAAGACAAGTAGAATCGGGATGCTTTGCCAGTGCCAAGCCTGATCCAGAGCAATCTAACATGGGGATCAGAATCTCTTTCTACTGCAGACTGGACAGCTGCTGAATTATGCATTATAAGAAGCAGCAGATTCTCCAATGTGTCACTTTAAATATTTGATATTTTTCTATGTTTTTTATGATATTCTTTCAGTATACAGCATAAACCAAGACAAAATACAGTTGCATATCCACGCACTGCTACTAATTCATATGGAGATATTATTTAAAACATAAGTTTATTTTCCTTTTGTCTGGAACTTGGAGTTTTACATTTAAATATATGCAAGATAATACATATATTAAATATGTTGTTGTTCTTCAAAATGCAACACAATACAATACAATACAATTCACAACCCATAATGGCTTTTATGCTAGAATATGATATCAAGCTGTTCTTCAAAATGTAAAGGCTGGGGTATATATATTTTTTTCTAAAGTAATAATAATAATAATAATAATAATAATAATAATCAAACTCGACAAGCATTGCAAGCGTACAGTGTGTCTATTTCCTATAATAAAACTGTGGAGAAATGCGATTCCAAGTTCTGAAACGATTCTGCAATGCGTACATTTTTCATAATCAAGTTCCACTGTATTGAGACACCGTTTCCAAAGGCATTAGTGTTTAATTGACTTCAATAAGATTATAAATATCATTTTAATTTCCTGCTGCTTCTCGGATACAAGAAAAGACTATTTTTAATTAAAAATGTAATTGTAATTGTATTTTTGGAGGAAAACTGGCACTGTGCTACTGGAATAGGCATCAATGAACACAAGCCATTCATCGGGTAATCTTAGCTTGAATACAGATCTTCTTTTCACTAGGCTTTGTTACAGGAATTATGGCAGACACTTAGAGCCAAATTCAATTAAATTTTAGCAGGAAAAGCATTTTAGAATAACATGAATGCTTGCACTAAACAGGGTGAACAAAGAGAAATCTCAGCTAAAGGTTAATTGAATTGAGCCCATAATCCCAGGAATCATGAGATACAGGGCCACGTTTTCAAAACGTTTTCTTTAATTAACTCCTATTTTTTAAACAGCTAAATCAACTGTTCATTTTACAAAACTAGAACCAAAACAACTAAGTTAAATACTTCAAGTCCTCTTCAGCACTTTCAGCGTGTTTCGTTTCTCATTTTGTAGCATTACCAGGACTTTCTCTCCTTTATTACAGAATGCCTAACAGCACTAAGCAGCCCCAATATATATATATATCATTTTTATTAAAGAAAAGCAATACTGCATTCAACATCACTATAGCCCTCTACACAATTTTGACCATGATCCAATTCATGGCCCACAGGGCATTAACAAAAGAGAATTCAGAACAATGTCA
Organism: Acipenser ruthenus; assembly: GCF_902713425.1. Lineage (NCBI taxonomy): Eukaryota > Metazoa > Chordata > Actinopteri > Acipenseriformes > Acipenseridae > Acipenser > Acipenser ruthenus. The sequence goes on from NC_081214.1 coordinate 1,620,705, forward strand.
AATATAACAAAGGCTTTCTCCCTCTCTGCAGTTCAATTCTTTAGCAGTATCATTCCATTCTTGCAGAAAAAAAAAACTACTTTTCCATAAATATGACATCACAGCTGTTCAGGGAAAATGTTCTTCTCTTTGTCAGCTCTTGTAAAGTTATTTGACTCCAGACATGGCATCATGCATATTTTAGACACGACTCAAGGTTAAGCAATCAGGCAATGCAAAATCAGCTGAAAAATGTGACAAAAAAAACCCCCATCAGGTCCAAAGAGGATTTGAAAGGGAAAGGGGATTATCAGAGCGTTGTTCATTAAAACTCAGCAACAATAAAGCCAAGATACTGTGGCTGTACCTGGTGAGAACCGGTCTGAGAAACACACAAATATACATACAAAGAGCATGAGGTGTGGTGAATGAGACCAGGAAACCACCTGCATGACCTCAGGGTAATTGCTGTTGCTGAATAAAAACTGTCTGCAGCTACAACACTGTAGCATCTCCAGCTATCAGCGACTGATGAATTAAACATGGAACTTACATGGAAAATAGTTTTCCAGATGTATCACATGCCTCAACCCGCAGCCGCACACGCAGACCTCCACACAACGGCATGGCGCGGTCACACTTGTGAATTGCAGAAAGTGTTGTGGAAACTTTTCAAATTGCCAATACGGTGGGTTAAGGTGAAGCAATAGCACTGCATTAGATATTTAAAAACATCATAAAGAAACACCCAAGGTCAAAGAGGACATCCGCGTCGGTCCTCACTTCCTACGCATGCTAGTCATACCGTTTCAAGGTAACCCACTGAAATACTGACCATTGTTGCCAGACTCTTTCATAAAGGCTCCAGTTTTATACAGGCTCCACACTCACTCCTAATGGGAAGCAGTACCTGGCTCTGTTTCAATGTTAATTAGGTATTGTTGTGCTGCGGGCTTATCCAGTCTTCAGAACACACAACCTTCCTCTAATGTAAGCAACCCGACAGTGTTTCTCAGCTATGCCAGCCCAATACAAAATCACAGGCTCCCAATGGAAAGACTGGCAATGCTGCCAAGCCAGCTTTATTGAAGGCCACAGGCTGCACAGAGGAATTACAAATCAGAAGTATGGAAAAGCAATCTATAATTGATCGTGCTTTCTATTAGCCAGGCAACACGGAATAGCAATAATGGCAATCGCTTCGCATTTTCCCTGTTTAATTGTTAATGTAAGTTCTGAGAAACAGTACAGCGAACAATCATAAATCACTGTAAATAATTAGAGCTTGGTTATTGCCAACGATCACCCCATCGGTTTAGTTTAAGTGTCTGTTATAAACAATCTATAAATTGGTAATAAGGGATGGTATTAAAATAACAATGGGATGTTTCAGTGGTGCAGTGTTATAAGTTTCAGAACAGGCCTCTAGGACCGACAGTAGAAGCAGAAACCACAAATGCGTGGGTTTTTTTCCTGCAGTATTTCTCCCTATGGGTAGTTCCATTACCGCTAATGAAATTGCCTCCGAGACAAATTGCATGTTACAGACTGAGGTGAGACTGTTATCTCCTGAATGACAGACAATGCTTTACATTTCGGATCACATAGTGGGTCTCTGGGGCGAGGTGTTATTACCAGCAGATTATTCTTCAGCCATTAGCTTCTCCGTCGCTTCTCCTGATAAAGAACCCAGGAATAAAGGGGCTGCTCATCTCAAGGTACACGTTTTTGTTGTTCGTTTTTTTTGTGTGACTTTGATCGCTTTACGTTTGAGCTCTCTGTGTTTCACAGTTATAGAAAACATGCAGAAACATTGACTAGGAAGTAAGGGAACGGGTTCGATATGGAATGATGGCTATACAATGCATTGTGACCATCTCCCAACTGGGAATGGATGACGGTACCACTTTACATGAAGTGTCTCTAGCAGTTACTTACTAAATACATGCGTACTTACACTAAATTACAATGCTATTATGCACAGAAGCAGGAACTTCATGTGTAAATCTTAGTGCACGATATAACCCTTTGTGACACAAATGTGTACTTACATATATGGTGCAAAACGATTTACACGTTAAGTGCATTGTGAGCATAAATAACATTGTAATTATGTGTAAGTACACATGTATTTGCTTAGTAACTACTATGTAAATGCACAGTAATCAGGAGACACTTAATGTACAGTATACCGAATTGACTTAATCTAGATCAGTATCTTAATCAGTCTATAAGGAATGCAGTTCTGCAGCATGCAGTCGAAGCTTGCCTCCTTCAGTCCTCTGATGGATGTTATTTTTCTGTTTGGCTTGAGAAGTGGAGCCTGGAACTTTACCACTCCAGCTCCTGAGCTTCTTGTGATTCTCACGACTTTTTAAAACAAGGATTACAGGGGTCACGTTCCATCTAAACATCCATTAAACAAAGCCATGGACAGACAGGCCTGTAGTGTTACAGCTTTAATACTCACCTGCACCGAGTGAATGGATTTTATTCATCCTAAACGTTTGTTCGTGTTCTTCCAAAAGTCGAGCCCCCCCCAGCTGTTTTCCCACTCACCCTTTCACACTTATAAAACCATGCATTATTTATGAAGCCCAGATGTCCTTGACAGTAATCTCTCTCCTTGAGAAGCCCAATCTTTTTTTTTTTTTTTTTAATCTCCCCCCACAAGGATTTAATTGATGTTTCTACTTTCCAGAAAGGGAGAGAAAGGCTCTGGAACTGACACTGTACTGATCCTAAACCTCCGAGTGAATAAGAAGATTGATTTACATTGAACTTTGAGGATTGATTCGTTTTGCTGGCAGCCGCAACAGTAGCAATTTTGAATCATTATTATTTTAAATATAAATATATACATATATATTATTAAACATACGAGCATAGCACACCAGCGATATCAATAGCAATTACCGCACAGATAAAACTTAAAGTCACTGTCACTGCTTCCTTAGTTTTATTCTGATTTATGGATGTCTCTCCGAATTCATCGGAAAGGCCAAATTCATAGCGAACTCTAAGTGTGCTGGCTCAAGATCTAGTAGGAGAAGTCAGTGCAGTACAATTTAAAGGGAGTCTAGATGCTAATACCAATGCGATTTGCATGGTTATTGGGGAGGGGGGGGCAGCCATAATATTTCTTATGCTAATAAGAGTGAAGAAAATGGATTTTAAATCCTTGGTTAGTATTCTATTAATAGCACTCTCTGGCACTATAAATAACCTGACCAGCTCAATTTACTTGAGGCAACTTTGATCCATCAAGTGGAGCCAACTTTTATTCATTGTTGTATCTTCTACTCTACCCTCAACCCTCCAACCTCTTGAATTATTCACTGGGAGAATGTTAAATGTAAATGTGACCTGCAGGAGGTTGAAACTTTACTGGAGCAAGATTTGTGCTGGAGAGTCATAATTATTTAGTATTCTGACATGACATTTCATTCATGAATATTTAAAGATTTTACATTCCCCTGGAACTTTGAAATCTTGCCTGCATATTTTAATATTATTTTTTTTTTCTTTAGTAAAGTGACATTGCAAGATTTGTAGGTCAGAAATGTATTATAAAAATCACATTGTATGCATGGTGAGGGATTGCGCAGAGCTAAAAGCTGTAACTTTTTAAATAGAATAAATAAATAGTTACATGTATGCAAGGACATGCAAAAGAGGTCGCGTCATATATAAGACGTGGAGTTTGCTTTAAAATAAATGATCGCAGTTTCAAAGCAGTGATGTGCAAATCAAATAAAGGTGTGGTGCTGAATGCATGTCATTTAAAATATAACAAAAACTATAACACAGACCCTGAAAGGATGCAACAGTAAGTAACGTATTTGATTATTATTATGAAGTTCAGTCTCTACACCATGTGCTTCACATTAGCACATTTGGAGAAGTTCTCCACTGTCTGCAGTGCCTTCCTGCTGAGATCATTCATGCTCTTAAATTACCATGATTGTTATGTGACTTGACACTGGAGTCCACCGTTGGTAATGACTCCGGTGCCCCATTAACTATTACAGATTGTGAATGTTCCCATCAATGTGATCAATTACTGCCAGCCACACATCACCCTGCAATCGAATGCATGCAGTAAACTATAACATACGATACCTTCAACGACCCTTCAATGAACAACAGCCTTGCACACTTCTAACCTTGGTCCAGTGTTGACGAGTCTGCTTTCTGCTTCCTTTCTTTAATTCTGATTTATGGATGTGTCTCCGAATTCATGGGAAAGGCCAAATTCATAGCGACCTGGAATATGAATTCGGATTGGTGCTCAGCCCCACTGTAAGTTTGCTGGCTGAAGTCAGCGCAGTACAATTTAAAGGGAGTCTAGATCCGGATACCAATGCGATTTGCACGGTTGTGTCAGGCTGTCAGGTACTGGAAGCTTCCTGGTTTCACTCCATTCATGGGAGGAAACCCAGTTGCTGCTGACCTGTTTTTAAACAGAGAAGCCAGTGAACACTGAGAGCGACCGGATCAGCATGAACATCTACTTTGAAGAGAGCTGGAGGTCAGCCAGAGAGGTTAGGAGAGACGAGCACAAATCAAAACTCTTCTTTCTGTGCTGGGGAACGCTTTATATTAAGTGTCTCTAATTGCTGTGTATTTTAGTTACATAGTAAATACATGTGCACTTACATATAATCACAATGTACTTAACATGTCAATCTTTTTGCACGATATATGTAAGGTCACAATTATATTAGATCAGAGTTAGGGTTAGGGTTAAACCATGCAACAAAAAATAATTGCACATTAAAGTACATTTTAACTAAGCATAATAACATTGATATGTGTAAGTATATAAGTAATTTACCTGGTCCTATTACAAAAGACGTTAGGAACTCCATAACATTTCAATTTTGTACACGTGTAGTTGCCTTTTTTTTCTTACACAACCATCTTTATAATTACTGTGTTATTACAGTGCAATTAGATGTCATTCAGAGGCACTTCATGTGAAGTGTTGCCATGATATCCGTGTGCCCTAAAAGTCTTGTCAAACCGTCTATGCCTCCTTGCGAGTAATAATTGTAGGAAGTGTATTTATATCAATGGAACTAAATGAAAGTGCCACTGTTAAAAAGAGCGAGGTTAGGGATAAACACTAATTAAACATTCTAATTCCGCTCATTATCTAGTGTAGCTCGTGACAATGACTAGTTCATAAAATAAAATAATGACACTAATTGCTAATTAATGCAAATGGTGTCTTGTAAATCATTAATCAACTGTAATAATAAGTGCCTTGGCTCAGCACAGTGATAAATAATCCTGCAAGGAGGTCCTCATTTAGGACAATGAATCTCTTATAATTAAATCAATTGGGTTGCACTTTTGAAGACTTAGTAACGGTTTCTCCAATACATTCCCAATAAAGACTGTCCAGGCCCAGACTTGCTGTGCGCTTTCACAGGCTCTGCTGCTGTTCAGTTCTGAATAATGCTGCTTTCCATTCGCTCTGTACTCTCCAGCGCATTGGTGTGCAGAGAGGATCTTCAGTGGTTCTGTTGCCAAAACAAGTCAGCACCCCCCCTCGAGACCCAGCCTGCCGCGAGGTGGACAGAGGGAAAGGGGTGGAAGAAAAGAGATGACCAAAAGGCAAAAGGGAGTCTGCTAAGAATAGGTAGCATTTAAGGGCTCCCGAGTGGCGCATCCAGTAAAAGCACTCGCTAGAGTGCAGGATGCGCTCTATAGCCTGGACGTCGCGAGTTCGAGTCCAGGCTATTCCACAGCCGACCGTGGATGGGAGCTTCCAGGGGGCGGCGCGGTGGTCGAGCGTCGCCCGGGGGGAGGGAGGGTTAGGTCGGCCAGGGTGTCCTCGGCTCACCGCGCACCAGCGACCCCTGTAGTCTGGCCGGGCACCTGTGGGCTTGCCTGTAAGCTGCCCAGAGCTGTGTTGTCCTCTGATGCTGTAGCTCTGAGGCGGCTGCACGGTGAGTTCGCAGTGTGTAAAGAAGCAGGGGGCTGACGGAACACGCTTCGGAGGACAGCGTGTGTTCATCTTCGCCCCTCCCGAGTCAGCGCAGGGGTGGTAGCGGTGAGCTGAGAAAATAATAAAAACTAATTGGCAACGACTAAATTAAAAAAAAAAAAAAAAAAAAGAATAGGTAGCATTTAAACGCGTCTGTCAGCGTTCCAGTTTGGCTTTGCGAGGCTGCTGATATCGTTCAGCCTTCATAAACTGGGTTGAGAGAAGTTCTTGGGTCGTGTTGAAGAACCACAAGAGGAGCCTCCCTCACCTGGATACCAAAAGAATAAAATCTGACAGTGATTTTGATCCCCTGTCTTGGTTAGACAACAGAGCTGAATTAAGGGCACAGCAAGACAGGTAAACAGGACACTGTTTGGATAACAGAGGTGTTTGGATAATCAAAGTTCGGATAATCAAGGTTTTAATGCACTTTTCATACTAGCTCCAAAGCCTCCAGGATCAAGCCCAAAGCTGTGCGCTGCTTCTGCGTCAGCAACAGGTCTCTGGAAACACTGTGGTAATGAACACCAGCAACATAATCGGACTCAGCATGCTGATCAATGTCTTTGATTGTAAACAAGGTAGGAAAAACACAAATAAAAAGGGACATTATAACAGAGTACACAGGAACTAAAGGCCCAGGTAAGTAAAGATTACCTGTCTGACACCGATGTAGACGTGCTGCACGGGAGTATCGAATATTAATGGCCTGAAACGCATACCCACGCTGCTGTAATGTGTTATTGATCAGGAGGCACTGGGCTGGAACTAAGTAAAAAGGTGTTTGCGGCTGGAGCTGAGAGCCTCTTAATGTTAGCTATCTTATTAAATCAGGGCAGCACAACAGTATCAGATATATAATCACAAACCACTACAGTATTGAGTCTAGATAGATAGATAGATAGATAGATAGATAGATAGATAGATAGATAGATAGATAGATAGATAGGTAGGAGATTCAATTTTATAGGGTGCTAGTTCCATCTGATACAAAGACATTTCAGGTGACTGTATCACATCAATATCAGGGTCTACTACATGTTATATGAATACATATACAGTATACTTTAATTATGTCACGTTTCACATTCATTAAAACTCATTTATCCGTTGTGATGTGTGACTTGAATGAGTTAGTGGAACAGAAATGCAATGTTTTTAAGCTGAAGAAGAAGAAGAAGTAGAAGAAGAAGAAGAAGAAGAAGAAGAAGAAGAAGAAGAAGAAGAAGAAGAAGAAGAAGAAGAAGAAGTCGTCCCATTTAAGATGTGACTTTCGCAAATCATCTCTTCACAGTGAAGCTGGACTGTAGCCCGGGGGATTTGTCAAGTACTGGGAAAGATAATTGTATTCTCAACAAGATCTGAGCTTCCTAATAAAAGTTGAAAGAATGTACAGAGCACATTTAATGAGTAATTTGTCTTTACGTTTCAGTTTAAATTGTCAATTTATCTTGGCCAGAAACGGTGTTTGGATTATGTGTTGCAGGAACACTGGCAATTTAGATATCATATCCTTAAGGGAGGACTGGGCTAAATGAAGACTCGGGAAGATTAAAAGTTTGCATTGTGCGTGTGTGTGGTTTTGATACAGATAATTACCAAATGCCACAGATTTATAAAGGTGGCAAACAGAGATACGTATTCTACATCTCTCAGATTGCTGCATGCGAAACAGAATGATTTTGTAACAGTTTTTAATAGCGACTCCTGTTTTGTAAATGTCTCCCTATGGCCCTTTATCTTCTCCAGGCTGCTATGTTATTTCACAGGATTAATGGCTTCCTTTGCTGCTCAGATCTCTCCATCACAGGCCTGCCTGACCTCCCCAGATTGAACTCTTCCTGCAATTAAAGCTTGCACGCTCCATTAAGAGCTCTGCAAGGATTTCTCACTTCTTAATCTGATGTTACAGACCCTGAGCTGTAACCTTTACTGGAGACATGGGGAACTAACATACACTCATGAGCAGAGGAGTCGAGACCTTCAGAAAACGAAATCAGAACGACGATCCGGCATGTGAACTCTCACACGCTGTACTGCAGCCCTTTGCGATTTAAAAACGACATTTTATGGGAGAATAAAAAACGGTCAACGCAAGGTCTTGGTGCTGCCAACCACCCTGGAGAGACTAAGGAATGAGGATGAAGGTTGAAAGCAGCTGGACAATTAGCGAGCAGGCTGTGAGGGAGGCAGTGAGACACCGTTGTTAAAAACACCAGGTCCCTCCCTGCACTTCAGACCCATTCCTGACAATCCACAATCTATTGTACTGTGAGATTCACAAACACACACCTCCAGAATCCTGCCGTTCTCTGGATTTCATTTTCTTAAAATACTACTGACAGGAGGCTGGTGTGGAAGTACTGCTCACAGCATCTCTCTCTCTCTCCACGGTATTATATTTTACATTTCTGAAAGCAAAAAAAGCAAAATGTGCTTAACGCGTGAATCTTTTTGCACGATACATGCAAGTACACAATTGTATCAGAAAAGGTTCAGGTTTAGAGTTATAGCATGAAAGAAAATGACACATGAAGTACATTGTAACTGTGCATAATAACATTGTAATTACATGTAAGTGCACCTGTATTTACAAAGTAACTACTATGTAAACACACATTAATTGGAGACACTTCATGTAAAGCGTTGCCAGTATTTGTTGGGTTTATAATTGCATTCACAGCCTCCGCAGCGGTCCGCACCTGTAGATAATTCCCTTTCTCTTTCTCACTCTCGGCTCTGTGCACCTAGCCATGCAGCAGGTAATGAGTGCTGTGTTGAAGTTGAAATATTAACCTCAGCTGACCGTATCAGATGCAACCTCTTTTCAGAGGGCTGCAAAGCTTACAATGGATTGTGTCCCACAGGATGTTTTTTGGAGAAAGTGAAGAAGTGTCAGTTACAAATACAGTAATGCGTGGTTTATTTTTACATAATGGTTTTTAAACACATCATTTGTCATGTTGTATGGGGGGAACATTAACAAATGTTTCTCTGCATTTTAAGATAACATTGAACCAGTGTTTAAAACTAGCAGAGGTAATTTTTAAAGCCTTGATTCTTTAAACCAGTGGCGATTTAATTTTTTTGTTTTATTTTTTACCACGTTAATTGATCTTGATAATTGATTTGAAGAAGCCAAACTGTTTATTAGATTAACTGTTATATACAATAACAGCTTGAAAAGATTTCAAGTAAAAAGAGTTCGTAAATTGCAAAGCCTTTTATCAACACACACACACACCATTTAGACACTGCTCCACATTCATATCACTGCAAATTTCACAGGTAATTCAAAGGAAATGCACAGAATTACAGGCAAACCATGTTCATTAATTCAGTTGTTCTTGGCATCTTTTTCTTACACAGCCTTATTTCTATAGCATGCCAGATATATTTCGCAAAAGCCAGGAAGAGTTTTAATTGTGAACAGAATGGAGACACCTGGCATCCTAAGAACACTATCCCTCAAGCAACATCATTATCAGAGGACAATGACGCAGCTAGGAATACAAAATGACAGCTCTTCAGCACGTCTCTCATCTAGGACGATGGGTTTAAGATTCTGTGAACATGCAGCACACATCACGTCTCACAGCTCGGTTATATTGCTCTTCTCGATAAGCAATCATCTTCAAGGAATTTGGAGCAGAATGCATTAACACCGCAAAGTGTCCCCAATAGCAAACCAGCAGATGGGAAGACAAAATGACTTGCTGTGTTTTGAAAACAAATGCATCTCATTAAGCCTGAAATCAATAGTTATCTTCAATTAAAAAAAAGCATGCGTTGCAGGAGCACCAGAGCGGATAGCGGATGTCCGCAAGGTACCAGCCCCTGGAGAACCAAAGCCAGCCTTGCAGGGGTCTGCGTGAGCTCACTGGGCCCACGGCCAGCTGTGAATGGTCATCCCAATGCTAGGCAAGTCACCTGGGCATCCCTGTACATTAGAATCATTGTTATCATGTTAAACATACACTACATGCTCTCACCAATCCCCCCTGTATTTAAAAGTCTGAGCCATGCAGTGTCTGTCTCAGCTACTGCAAGACTTTCCTTTATAGTTTGTGAATTAACCAGGTCGGACTCTTCTTATTCTAGAACACTGAAATGAGAGCCTCCCCTTCCTGCTTCATACCTACAGAGCTTCGGCTCTTTACTAAAGAAAATTCACGAAGAATGAAGTCTTGCACATTTCTCAAGACTTAAATTAGCACAAAAGTAGTGTGGCGGGCCTGCCTTGATGTTTGGATGTTTTTTTTTTTTGTATGGATCTGAAGCTTTATAGAAAACTTATTATGACAGATAAGACAGCGTTTCATTTCATGAGACTAAGAGAATTAGAATGCCTGGTGGGGAGCGTAGAGAACTTTATACCCATGAAATGAAGTGATGTTACCATGGCTTGGGCACGCCTTTAGCCTAATGTGTCTGTTTCTTCTTTCATCATTGAGAAGGTCATGTTCTGCAAAGTAAAAGGAGTTTCGAGCCGGAGCTCGTGTGCAAATGTAACCCCTTCAGGAATCACATGCTTCTCACATTGATCAACTGGAAAAAAAAGAAAAGGAATTCCCTTCAAGTAAAACGTGGCCACAGTTATGCAATTACTTACCGGGTAAAATTTATACCCATAAGACAGTGAGATTTTACACAGTAGTTTGTTATGAATCAGCATGAAGCCGAAAGTAATTTCAGCTGTGGGGTACTCTTATCCACTAATAACCTAATAAAGTCATAAATCTTCATACTCAAGCTTAGTTCGATAATAAAATCCCAAGATATATATTTTTTCTTAAAATAGGCTATAACTCATTTCATTTTAAAAGCGGTATTATGTTACTCTTGACAGTTCATTCTGCTAAATGTAAAGCAGCAAGGCTTTGATCATCATTTTTCATCTTTAAATTCTTTGATGCATATGACACAAGGATAGTAACTTATTCTATTATTTAAATCCAGCGTTTATAGCGTCAACACTTCTGATAAACGTCACTTAATGCATTTCCCTGAATGTATTCCTTTAATTGCACAGGATTTGGAGATTGCTTCGCAAGTTGTAGCCCACTGCATCATTAATGCTATGTGGCAGCTGCCAGATAGCTAATCACAATATTTCTTGTGAAACGCAGCAGGGCTGATGTGGCTTGCGAGTTTGGTAATGAAAGCAGCGCTTTCTTGATCTATTGGTTTCTTTAGATTTGAACTGTATGTGTATGTACATTATCCACACATACATCCCATGAAGGTCTACAGTATCTCACGCAGGATGGAGGTAACCATGAGCCACCTCATTAAAACATTCCCCTTTCTCCTAAGAGGAATAACGAACATGCATATCATTGTGAGGAAGATTAAAACTGGAAGAACAGTAAACTCAGGAATTCTGGGTAACACTTTACATTGTGGCCCTAATTACTGTGTAATTACATAGTAGTTACTTAGTAAATACAAGTGTACTTACACATAATTACAAGGTACTTAACATGTCAATTTTTTTGTTTAAGCGACCTGACTGACACCATAACTTTTAATGCAGAAAATTGGAAAAAAAAATATTTTATTAATGATCGTCTAGACTGATATTACAGGTGTTCAAGACGTCAGGCAGGGTTTCAAAACCTGGTTCAATAAAAACAACACAGAGTACAAAAGTGCATCAATAAATGACTCTCTCCTCTGAAGTACTGCCTACTGCCTCTCTCTCTGCATCTCCTGCCAAAAAACATTTTCTAGACAAGGGCCTCGTGCTTTGATCACTGTGACCAGAACTCATCCGAGAACTGAAATGAGCTAAACGTGGGAGAACTCTCCGGAAGCCTAAACGAGGTCAGCTTGAAGGAAATGAAAGTCTGAATTTAATAACCTCTGACTAGACAGAGATGGAGGCTTTTCCACACGCGGACAGCTGAAGCCAACGCAGATAATCCACCAGAACTGGACTATTACATTTTAATAAGATATACATTTTGATGTAGATCCCTGACAGACATTAAGAATACCTTTTTTATGGCAGCTTCTGCAACAGGCTGTACAGGATGTGTGGCTGAAGCAAACGCCATCAAGATGCCTGGTTACTTTTGAGAGTCAATGGCAACACTTTCCATTAAGTGTCTCTAACTACTGTGCATTTACACAATAGTTACTCTGTAAATACATGTGTACTTACACATAATTACAATGCTATTACACAATTACAATGTACTTAACATGTCCATTTTTTGCATGGTATAACTCTTATCCCAACCCTTTTCTGATACAATTGTGTACTTACATATATCGTGCAAAACAATTTACCTGTTAAGTACGTTCTAACTATGCATAATAACATTGTAATAATGTGTAGGTACATATGTATTTACTATGTAACTCCTATGTAAATACATAGTAATTAGAGACACAATGTCAGATGTTACCGGGTCAAACAAACGAAGGGTTATACCTGTAATGATCCCTATTCGACACAAGAACAGAGAAATGCTTCAAAGCATACACAGCCTAGTTCCACAGTCCCGTTCTATAACAATCCCCTGTCAACAGTGACTCAATTGGGTGTACAAAGAGAAAAACAAGCCCATATTGTATGGAAAGAAATACATACAGCATATTAATACAAGTAATGTAAGTGCATCTCATTCTCAACACTTCTTTAATTGTTACAGACACACACATTGTACAGCAAATATACAGAAGGGATCATGCAAAAACCAGTGGCGAGAATCAATATATAAATAAACACAGAGTATGGACGAAGAATGCATGTTTTTGACCAGGAAACGTGGATGGATTACATAAATGTAAAAGCTCAAACCGGATCTGAACAGCTTTTCTGACAGTAAGCAGCTTTGTCTTATCGCGGAAGTCTGCACGTAATAATGCAATAAAGATTGCTATATAACTGGGTCATTTAGGGGGAAAAGGGAAAGCGAAGGAAAGTGATGTGGTTAGTATTACCAGCCCTATTGTTGGCTCACAAGCCAGTCGCTGAATTCAGGAGGCTGCAACCACAGCTGAAGAAAGTTCTCAAGCGGGTATTTAAAAAGGGAAAAGAAAAAACAGCAAAACCCAGAAGAGAAACGAGGCAAATCATGTAACAAGACAACTTTCTCCTTTGATTGCAGAAGTAGTTTTTAAAAAAAAGGAATATGGTAGAATGTAATTATTTCAGTCTCACAAACATGACACTGTGTTACAGCTGTCTAAGTAGGTACACAGTATCCATAGCTGATTAATAGTATATTCGTATGCCTTGTGTTTTATAGGCCTGCTTCCAGTTGAGCAATTATTATTTAATTTCAAGCAATCTGCTCATATAGTATAGCAGGGATGGTAATAAGACTCCCATTGCATAGCAGTTTGATCCGTTCCTGGTTTTCCCATGAGTGTAATAAGACAACACCTGAGTTACACTGTGGCTGATCAAGCTTGTAGTAAAACCTGGAATGGGTGAAACTGCTCTGCAAACAGAGTCTTCCTTCCCTGTCTAGATTCATCAGCAGATGCCCTGTTGGGATGTCTTCATTTTTAAGAAGATAGTTATTGTAACGAAGAGCATTACAGATCTACCTGCACACTGGGCCTTCGTACCCGTGTGTTTAAACTGCAGCTGCAGCAGCCGGTTGCTCGTTGAGTTATGGGAATAAAGCGAGTGCTGATCGAATCCTGAGGGAGGCACTCAAAAGTGAAGCAGGAACAATCAATAAATCAGAACAGAGCCGTGCAGTCAGGAAATCACCCTTAAGGGAGATTGTATTTCACAATATTGTCTATTGACCCTAGCACTTGGTAGGGTTCCAAAAGCACATAACCAACCCATATGGAGATGCTGTTATTATTCATGTGACGGACTGCACACAGGGGACCCTGCATTGATCATAATACAGTGCAAGGTGTTTAGTTCCATTTTTGCAGCTGAGAGCATGGACACGAGATGGCATAGGTAAGTACTTACAAAGTCTTGTATTTACAGTACTGTCACCCCCTCTACTGATTCAAAACAAGAGCTATGCAAATAACTTGGTTCCTTTCAAATTAGTTATTTATGTAGGGAAATGAATACAATTAACAGTTTCCTGAAGTGCAAATAACGTGAAAATGTATTTACGAGCTTACTTTCTGCTTACGTTTGACTGAAGCTTTTTTCTTCTTCTTTCTTTCTAAGTAAAACGACACACAAATCAACCCTGAAGATAAAACCTGTCCGAGCGCGGTAGTGCTGGATGAAAAGGCATTGCTGACATCGGGGGATCCTTCAGAAAATAACGTGACACCTAAAAGCTTTTGCGAGGAAAGCATCCTTTTATTGCAGTGTTTTCTGGTCTTTTAATGTTTTCTACAGAACATTGTATCAGGAGTTAAAAAGCAAACATAATGACGGCCGATGACAGCTAATCAATAGCGGAATGCTTTCCTGGGTCTCTGGACCTACCCCCTTAATACAATTCTCTTCACTAGGCTCTAAATCACCAAATAAATGTGTTTTCAGAAATGACTGACACAGTGTCAGCTTCAAAGATAGCTCCCTGCGTGCGCATCAAGGCACCTCCTGCTCTGCCGGTTTTTACAGACAATCAGGACTATCCGACAGCCCTTAACGTCTGACAGTGGAAGGAGAGCTTATTTTAAGGGCCTCGCCGCACTCCAGGACTGCCTCACACGGGGCAGCTCTCTGAGTTTGCTGCCTGGGGGGATCTAAACACAGCTGCTGTTTAAATTATTAAAATGGGTTTGAAAAATGTTATTGGCTGCAGGTGTTGAAATAAGACTCCTATTGCATAGCTGTTTAACCCTTGCCAGGTTTTACTACGAGCTTGATTAGCCACAGTGTATAGGTAGCAAGCTCAGGTGTGTCTTATTAAACTCCTAGTAAAACCAGGACTGGATTAAACTGCTATGCAAAGGGAGCCTTGTTTCCATCTCTGGTTTGCATTCATCTTATAGATAATGAGTTTGTTTCATACAGAAGTATTCTAATTCATGACTGATCAATAAGGTCACCGATTTCACAGTATTCAGGATACATTTTGAATTTACTTAGTTGTTTGTTTTTTTTGTAAAACTAATAGTTATTTATTGGTTAAAAAATGAATTAAAAGGCTGGAGAAAACGATTTGAACCTTAGACGATATCTATAATCCATGCCGTCGAAATGTATCAGAATGCTAAGGCCCATTAGAAGTGCAGGAGAGATTATTAACAGAAAGGTCATGGCACTTTTAAGAATGTATGAAGGGCTTTCTTTCTCTACTGTAACACAGACACTCTTCAACAGGTTTACACACATGGTTAAGCATCTATCTCTGTCAGTCTTAATGAAACGTATGTGTTCGGAGGCTCGCAAAAATAAATCCCTACTAGCTCCATCAATGACAAGCATGCTGATAATCCTGCATCACTCTCCTCTCTTTGTGACCTCGGCTTAATGAGGCTTGTCTGGGACCTGTAGGCAGTGCCAAAGGAGGGGCAAACAAAGCTACAAAATGCAACAGTTGCCATGGCAGCAGATATTAATGGATGGAGGAGAGTCAGACGGCAAACTCATGTTCCACTTGGTTTAATTTGCTAGAGACTCATTCATGTCACATTTTCTATTTTAATATACAGCATCCCTAACTGGAAATGCAAAGGGGAGAATTCATCAGTCAGCGTGTTTCGATTAAGACTGGAAATGCAAAGCCCCCGGGGGGCAAGGCTTCTTGTTATAAATTGAGACAGTCTCAAGGTTCAATAAAAAAGGGCATCCTGTTTACAAGAGTAATAATTTCGGTTTCAGATTGGGGGCTGTGGATGAGGATAGCTGGAAAGGAGGAAAAAAAAGTGTTGAAGAAAAAACTTTATGAACATCTTATCTCCCCGGCTACATGAGTCTTGATAGCCTTCACAGACGTACAATGCAGAGCGTTCTCTAAAAATCACAGCGCTGTCATGAGCACATATTGTATCCCCACAACTGCAAATTAGATGTTGTTGGCAAGAGATCATATGGTGTTTTCTATTATGAGGATAGTGATGTTGCAGATGCTAAACTCCCTGTTCAAAGACTCATCAGAAGCCCTGATGTCAGTATGAAGACAGCAGACTGGCACAGTGCTCTTCCTAATGAAAGCCCTGGTGAATTTGTAGTACCCAACACTACCCTTCATCACAACTGTGCTGGCTGCCACAATGTGACGCATACGGAAACAAATGCAATCGACAACTCAAACTAAATCTCAAGCCACATTGCTATCCCAGTTTCTTTGAAATGATTAACAAATGCTGGTTATGTTAACTCTAGTGCTGTATATGATTTTTTGTCAAAGTCTCTCCCTGGTTGAAACTACGTTACACGTCATTATGTTGGAAAGGGCATTTCATTTCCCACCCGCAGTACCTCTAGAGAACGGCTGGTCAGATGACACAGAGCGACTCGCTGTCACACTTCCTCCGACACTGTTGCAGCCCCCACAGCTGTTGACTAAGACGCCGTGGAGGAAACAGCATGATGCCACAGAGCGGAGTCACGCAGAATTAATGTGTGTGTGAAATGCATGTCCACAGGCATTCACTCTTCCACCGAGGAGCACAGGGAGTCTAGTTCAGGGAACAAGAGGGAAGTCATCTCATTGCAAAGGCCTGATCGTAACCGATTAGCTTTCTGCTTTAACAGGACAGGGGAGGAAACAATAAGATAATGATCTGAAATGCCAGAGGACTTGATTTAGTGTCTAAGCTCTTACCTAACTTTGTTACCTATTCCATAAAAACATATTCTTTATAAATACTCAAAACCATTGTACTATCAATGGGTGGCAACATTTTACATCTCTAATTACTGTTCATTTACATAGTAGTTACTTAGTAAATACATGTGCACTTACACATAATTACAATGTTATTATGCATAGTTACAATGTATTTCACGTGTAAATCTTTTTGCATGATATAACCCTGACCCTTTTTGATGCAATTGTCTACTTGCATGTATCGTGCAAAAAGATTTACAGATTCAGTACATTGTAACTGTGTAATAACATTGTAATTATGTGTAAGTACACAGGTATTTACTAAGTAACTAGTATGTAAATACACAGTAACCAGAGACGCTTCATGGAAAGTGTTACCCAATTTTCATTTGGTTTCTATTTTGCTATTTATATCATACAGAACCAGAATATTACAGGCTTCGTCGAAATCCTGATCAGATACAAACTGAGTACTCTCCTGCTGCAGCAGCTTAGAATTATATTAAATAGGTCAACACTGGAAACACAAAATGTGGAGGATTATCTCATCAATTCTGAGTGATCAATATCTGACAAGAAGAGCCATTCACAGATCTGCGTGGCTGCAGGTTATATTTACCACTGCAGCAAACTTGATATGAGAGTCCTCAGTGTTATAAGGTTTCCAAAAGCACAAGCGAAGCAAAGCATCACACTGTATTTTTATCCAGGCTATATATGTGTATATAAAATTTAGAATGCTCAATTATTTTTTCCCCTCACTGCAGCAGTTCCCCACTCCGCTCAGGAGGACTGAAGGCTCAGCGGGCGTCCTCCAATCCCACCACCAGCTTCCTCTTCCACACCCAGGAACTGGAGAGCGAGCTGCCAGCCTCTGCAGAACGAGTGCCAGCCCTGCAGGTGTCCCCCTGAGCTCACTAGCTGCCTGGCTGGTAGGCTCTGCTGTAGTGCAATGAGGAGAAACAGTCCCTGTGGGTTTTGCTTCCATCACCCGTAGGATACGACACTCCCTCTGGAATCCCCAGGGTAGACAGACGGCTTTGCACGTCCAGGACGTGAGCCTGAGCTTCCCAGACTGTACGACTCATCCTGCACAACACAGGGCAGTGCTTTTACCGGCCAAGCCAATCAGGGACTCTCATTTTTACTGTGAGTAAACCAGCGCAAGCTAAATAATAACAATAGGGAACATCTACTACAAAAATATGACTTATTCCGACTTCTATCAAAATCTATTGAAATTCAGATGACATAGCGGCCGTTGTTTCAAAGTGTTAGCACCTGCTCTGCTATTGCATGAAATGTCATTGGAGGATAGGAGGAGCCAATCAAAACACTTAACTGATTCTGGTGTTTTTTTCCTGTGAAACCTTTCCCTCCCGTTTATTAAAGAGGCTTAATGATTGAGTAATGGCTTGTAAATGAACACCCTATCAGCCTAATGGTAGATGTAAAAATACACAGACTGATCGCTCGTTCAGGGGAAATCTTTTATTCGCTCCATTCATCTTCCTCCGGTTTAATGACAGATTCCATTAATCAGGCTCCTGACAGAAACTCCCAGAGAGGGAAGACAAAATACTACAATTTCTTCACACCGATTCTCAGCGTTTGAAAAAAAAAATGGTCTTGAATGAGCGTGCCTTGTCATCCTACAAAGAAAGATATTCAAAACTCTATGCAACAACACTTTCAGAACAATACGTTTATGGGAAATCTTAAAGTAGATCTTTAAGTAATGTATTTATGATGTATTAATACCAAAGTGAAACACCATCACCTTCAAAGGGGTATGGAATGAGGTCATGATTAAAATGATAATGACCTGCACCAGGCTCCCCCTCATCTAGAAGTGCAGCTTAGCCTAGCTTCACGGGACCTTTGCAATTTTCCCCCTTGTGCGTCCCTGTCACAAAATCCAGCCCCAGACCACACAATGACAATGTGATGGAAGTGCTTGTTTGCATTTGTATAACTACTAACTACTTTAAAAGTATTCACATGTCAAAAAAATAAATAATAATATTAGAGTATGATTTATATATTGTACAATATAATTAAATTATATTGGCATATATTCTATAATACATTTTGTAATCTTCAATATATTGAAATACATTAATCAATATATTACATTCTATTAAAATCTATTTTCGTTCCATAAGGGTTGGCTCAATCAATTCCTCAAACGTTTAAAGACCCATTTTATTTCACAAGAGGGCAACCTTAGTGTTAAACAGCCACTGAAGGACCAGCAAGGGCAAGACAGCTTTGTAATTAAAGCTGGATGCAAGAGGCATTAAAAGGTTGCTTTTGTTCTATATTGCATCGGTAGACGACAGCTCTATTCTCCACTTGTCACTTCAAAGTTAATTACTACAAGTCATGTCAAGCAATTTCTTTTCTTTTTTTTTCATTCAGTGTAAATGGAAATGCTGTGTTTTCAGTTTTGAATTAGTTTCAAGATGAGTTTGTAAAAACGAACAACACATTTCTATTTTGATTACATTTTGTTTGTGTGCGTGCGTGTGTGTGTGTGCGTGCGTGTGCGTGTATGTGTGTGTGTGCGTGTGCGTGTGTGTGTGTGTGTGCGTGTGTGATTAAACATGTTAGGTGAGTACAAAAGCTTCTTATTACATGTGGTCGTATAGTGTATCATACATGCTAATATTCTGATAATATTTAACTCTTTTATGTTTATTACATGTATTACATGAAGGTCGGGTCCCTCAATAAGGTCCTGCACTGAGGCCCATCTTTATCTTCCTCCTCACTGAACAAGCTCTGCTGTATATAAAAGGGAAGACGAGCTCTAATTAGCGGTGCGGGAGACAAGTACACAACAGACACGATTCCAAGAGTGGCTGCTGCCATGCACCTTTCTGAATGCCTCTTAATCAGCAGCACTGTGACACGGAACCTCTTCTCTCCAGTCTCTTCAGATTAATGTGTAATTGCATGCTGATCAGCATCAGAACGCATCCTATACTGTAATCAAGCAGGTGTGTATACAGAAGACGATATATTGTTATCCACTGAAAATATGAGGGGACCAGGATTGGAGACCCCCTGAATCAGACAGGTATGATGTCTTCTCAAGTATCAATTTCAATACAAAAGGATTCTGAGCAGCATTGAGACTGCAGCTGTCTGTCTGGGTAGAGTGATCTGATTGGATGCACTTGAGAGAAACAGAATAACAGTGCACAGAAGAGCACAGCAGGAAGAATGGGAAGATGTGAAGATAGAAAGATTGGATGAGTTTATCGTATTATGCCCAATGCAATCTGAAGGGCAGTAAATCCTAAAAGCAGTTATCGTGTAACGGAGAGACAGACAGACAGACGGACAGGATCAGCGCATAGGGGTCCACATTTTGAACGAGGACCCTAAAACGACAACACCAGGTTTATGCTTGAAACAGTTATAAATGTTGCTGCTGTTTTGTACTGTAGCAGGGTGCAAAGAGGCATTGGGTCCTGCAGCTTTTCAGAGCATCTCCAGTTTAAATGCAGTTTCAATCTATGCATGGTTGCAGATAAACCAAAGGCCAGCCTGCAGGTGCAGAACTGAAAAGAGACATCTGTCTTTAACAACAGCAAATGGCAGAAATGAGCAGCCCCTCGTTTAACACACACCCAGACCAGATACTGCATCTTTCAGTGTTTTTAGAAGGTGTAATTACAACATGTTCCCTTTGAGTGACTCATTATAATTGTTTATTTGTACAGATGGTGGCCATAAATAAGTGCATGAGATGGATTCTGACCAAATCCCAGTGTCCCTCTGCACTGACAATCCTTTTTATAGCTAGCCAATTTGCAATATTGTATATTGCCTAGTATGAGTTGCTGGAATGGGATGCATCTCATTATTCTGCCTTTCACCAGCAGGGGGTAGTCTTCAGTAATGTGCAATTTTTCACTTTTTAATTAAACACCTCATTTCTATTGGCGAACAAAAATCTAAAGTTTTCTAATAGCAATTAATCACTGCTGCAGAGTGGAGGGCTTTGAAATAGACTAGACTTGCAAAAACACCGCTAAAGTGACTTTGACAGAACTGAATCAGTGACTTGTGCAGAAGTCAACACAAACTAGCTTCTTTCCTGTGTTACAAGCTTGGGCTGGGAAAGATTTGGGGAACATTTCAAAAACTTTGTAGATTGTATTCTTCTAGAGAAAAAAAAAACAAAACTGTTCTGAAA
This sequence comes from Acipenser ruthenus, assembly GCF_902713425.1. NCBI lineage: Eukaryota > Metazoa > Chordata > Actinopteri > Acipenseriformes > Acipenseridae > Acipenser > Acipenser ruthenus. The sequence goes on from NC_081214.1 coordinate 1,641,607, forward strand.
TCTTAATCTACATTTCCATCTGCCAAGTTAGCACTGCGGGCTGGGCTGGCAGAACTCGATGTGTTTTTAACAAAAAGCTCTTAGTGTGTGTGAACATGGCAGTTGAAGAGATACATCCAGTCCTCTCTGTCTTGTAATATCCCAAGCAAGCAAGACATCACACTCTTCATAAATGTTTTAGCAGCCTGTGGCATTAATGTTTCAGCATCCTCCCAAACTGTTAGAATATTTCATTTTGTTTGAGAACCGTCGAGAGCAAATACTGGAGGAGCATTTTAATACAGAGTGTCAATGGGTGCAGCTCATCCTGAGCAGAGCTCTATAAAGCATGCATTAGAACGCTCCGAGAATACCATCAGTGTTGTTTTGGGGTTATTATTACATGTGTTTGTTTTTTCATCTTTGTTTAGACAGCCCCATTGATCCTACTACAGGGAAGAAATGTGTCTAAAAATCTAGTAATCCCATTGGATAACAAGCATCTAATGGTATCTGGCTAAACAGTCCTGGGGGTTTATCACTGGAGGGGTTTCTAAGACCCCCACAATGTAAAATGACCACTTCAATGCACAGTGATTGGGAGAAGAGTGGTTTCATTGTTTTTTTCTGGATCCTGAACATATTTACAGCTCAACATAGGCTTAGAATGGGGACTGCAACCCCAAAACTCATTCTGTACCGTATAAGTGGGCCAGCAGAAATACAAACTCGTTTTAATTATGCATACCGGTACCTTAGCCTCAAAGTAAAGGTGCACATATAAAATATTCAAAGGATGACATTTCCGAGGCCCATATGCTGTCTCTGTATTTGAAAGATAGAAATAAAAAGATTCCAGAGGCACGGTGACCTTTTAACAATAGATTGGATAGAACAGCATGAACTTCTCCTGTCATTGCTGACTCTCGCCTCGCCTCGCTGGACTTGCTTAAGGATTTGGAGCCCTGCACCCCACTCACCTTTCTACAGTTACTATATACCAGCTTCACAATGCCACTGCGTAAACTATCTGCATTTTACAGGAGGAATGAGACTGATTGAAGTTACATCTACAGCAGATACTAATGATAATAATAATGATAATAACAACAACAACCGCTGAATGTCCACTCGTCTGTGTGTCATATATTAGGTTCTATTCAATTGGCCTAAATGGCGAAATAGAGCCATTGTTTCAACCAACCTCTCCATTGGTGTGTGTGTCTCCTAAGTGTATTTTTCTCTTGACAAAGTATTCTTGGTTAGGCCCCAATTTAACACTTAAACACAAATGTTATTTAGATTCAGGGCTGTTGAATCTAGACACCATTGTCTCATATGAGACTTTTCAAAGAAGTCTTTATTACAGAACCCACTAACAAACCTTCCAAAAACAGGCCGATTAAAAATGCAAACTTCTACAGTATATCTCTAAGCATTTTCCAAATCTGCATTGCCTGTGAAAACTGCATGCAGTGAAGCATAGAGGCTTTAGATTTAATCAGCTCACAAGTGCTGGCTTCCCAATTCAATTCTCCCTCGATGTGTCAATGTATCAGTGTACAAAAAAAGAATAAACTAGGGGCCAGATCTAGGCTGCACAAAGGGGTCTGGTTGCCTGGATTCAGTTTCCATATCAACTCTTGGAAAGACTGACCTGTTTGTGGCTCTGGCCTCTGACTCATTTTTGATTCGGATCTCGCTGGTGCAGTGCAGAGTCAGGCTGGACGATGGGAACTCATTTAAAATGCAGTAAAGATGTCAGACAACAGGACAAAATATGACATCTTCTGTTTTCCAATGAAATGAACGGCCTATGGCCCCCCCAATATTACAAATGTCAATATAAAAGCTTTGCAGGGCTAAGGGGGCCAGGGAAAGGCAGCACAGTCAGTGCATTATTTATTCAGAGCACTGAGAGGAAGCATTGTACCAGGGCTTGGAGGATTTCATTTAGACAGTACTGCAGTGACCTGAGGGTGTGAGGGAAACACAGTGAGAACTCGACTTACATGTTTAAAGACAAGGGAACTTTATTAAAAACAAGCAAAACATCTGTCCTTGTTCAAAACCCCAGCCTGGCTCTCCCTATTCTGTACAGGGGTTAGTCCAGAACTCTGGGGAGCCCTGGCGCTAGTGAATACAACTATCATAAAAAATGAATAGGCTGTATCGATCCCTATATCGATCAGAGGGTACTGACCCTGTGCCTGCTCCGTCCACAGCCTGTGAGGTTGTGGTTGATCACAGAGATAGAGAGAGCAGCACATTTACATTTTCTCTTTGGAAAAGGCTCCAACGCCACTGAAGGTCTGGGAGTCTAGCTTTCCGACCCTCACAATGTACAACGACAGTCTCGCAGACTTTGAAAAGACAAGAAGGGTTATAACCCGTTGAAAAGGCTCTGGCCAAATCTGTAACTCCAGGAGAATGTACACGTTTACTTTGACATCACTAACAGACTCAGGCTCGTTGCTGTAAGCCTCCGAATGATCCCGGGGGAGCAGTGTCCCAGTTAGGCTACAGCTTCACTGATTAACATTGGAGCAGAAAAATATTGATACTGCATCTGAGAATCGAGGAAAGGAAACAGGTAGCTACATTCACAAGTCAAGACTGGGTTATGAAAACATTGAAACATTTAATTCCAGGAGCCTCCTGAGGAAACAGTGCACTGTTTATACCCAGGAGTGCTGCAGATGGGTTCAGTTTGGGTGCAGAGAATCCTGGATCTAATTTAGAGAGCTTTGCAGCTGCAGGTCATTCCTCTCTCAGCACTGAGTAACGTTAAAGAGCCACTACCCCAGGGTAACTAACTGCTAAATAAATAAGAATGGGCATTGATATATACGCAGCAGTGCAGTGTATCAGATTAGATGAAATGGACACTCAACCTTGGAATCAGGTTAGGAGGTTTAACCAGTTGCAGAAGCCTTGATTCCTCGCCACCTGCTTGTGCTTGGCATGCAAACCCTGCGCTTTCGTTTTCGGGTTCAAAAGAGTCGAATGAAGGCGCAATGTGGGTCACTGCGGTCTTATTAAAAGTGTGTGTTGACTAGCTCACACTTCTCTTGCAATGCATATGAACGTCACTTCAATTCGAATTCTAAAAGAGCTGTGCTTCTTTTCGCTCATCTGTAGCCTTGTCTTTCTGCCACCTGCCAAAGCATGCCTCTTCCATTATGTTCTGCAACCTGGATTATAGAATCTAATTCAATTCAGCATCGAAGTGTACTGTAGAGAACTGCTGTTTGCAAGCAGTTGAAATACCATGTTAGATTAATCCTATTGGGGTTTATGTTGTCTCGAGGGATTGCTAGTAAAAAAAATAAAACTACATTTGGAGGTTGATTTGATCAACCTATAGCCAGCCAGATTAAGCCACGGGTGGATTTTTTAGAGCATTTTACAGCACTGTGGTTTGCCACAGTATTTTAGCATTTTGACCATGTTTTTTCCATGGTTGTATTATGCATTTACCATAGTTTAGCCTGATTTGCCATGTTTTTTGCCTTACCATACCTGTCTGTGCTTTGCAATGCTTACCCATGCTTCACTATGCTTTCACTGAGGGATACTTCTATAAGAGGCAGGTTGATCAAAGCTTCCCTTTAATCTGGCAGACAAACAATGTCATAGAAAAATATGTGGAAGAAATAATGGGGACTAGGGCCCTAGACAGTGATGCTGGCTGGCAGGTGAGCATTATAACAAGCTCTGCCCGCCACTGCTCTTTATCCATTAGAAAACTAAATGGGCTTTAAGAAGCTTTGTTGAGCAGACTGTCACAGAAATGCAAAGATGAACAGAAAAAAACGCCTACCTTTCAGAAGGGCTTTCGCTTCAACGAGAGAAGATCTGCCCTCGCAAAAGACGGCACGGCGCCATTTACAATGCATTAAAACCGACTGAAAAAAATGTCTGACTCTAATTTAAAACGGCACTTGTTTCAAGCCTGTGTTTATCTGTGCAAAATAAACCAACAGTGACGTGATTGCTGAAGTGTGTTACATGGTCATTTACAAGACAAACTGGAATCAGGGGAGGTCATGCCATCCTAACCCACAAGGAGGCCTACATACCAAGCTCCACATGTGTGCAATCCCACAGATAGCATCAGGGAAGCAGGGTAATGTAGAAATCCAGCTGGGGGAAAAGATATCTTTTGAATAGAGTCAAAGTAGCTTGATAGACTAATTACTGTTAAAGAAAACTTAATTAAAAACCTTTCAAGGGGCTTGGGTTTATGAGTCGGCACTAAATATAGAGTGAGGAATCGTGCGTGGTTACATTTTAATAAAGAGGGAGGGGGGGGGGGCTCTGGGGCAATAGCTCTCCTACAAGAACGAGAAACAAGAACTCCAATCCAGATTAAAGTAAGTGTTGCATTGCTGGAACCCGTAACGGCTGTGTATCACACAACACTGTCTGTTACACTGGAGTCCATGGGAACAGGAACACTAACCTAGCACACACAGAAGGGGTTACTTGCATTTTTGAATGGTCCTCTACTGGAATACGTACTGTGTAACCAAGCCAGAGAAGAGGAGAGCTGCGGGCGGCTTCCTGATTAAAGTGTCAACGCAACTCCCCATTTATTTAAAAAACAACGGGGGCTGCTGTTAGCAGCAGCTGCTGGTGGCACGCCTAATGAAGGCCCAGGGGGACTCTGAGCCGAGGCGCAGTTAATTCTCTGATCCCCGACAATTAAAATGATTCATGGAACTTAGCCGAAGCACCGCTGTGCGCCGAGGGAAGCAATAAAAACAGAAGCCCTGATCCCAGCACAAAGTTTTGCCAACAGTGTTGAATACGGCTGCTTTTTCAATCTCCAGCATAACAAATAAGTAAAATAAAAACTCAATTAAAAAAACAGATAACGGCGAACGCCTTCGAAAGGTTCTCTCGCTGAGCGTTGGCATAACTCTGGTTCTTCTTTTTCGCGTGTGTTTCGAATCGTACGTGGTCAGCCTGTGCAGTTCTTTCTCATTTTCAGCTAGTATTCTTTACTTTGCATCCACTTTTTTTTTAACGTGAGCGCCGTCTTTTGATTTTCATCTCATCATACAATGCTAAGCAACACACATCTCTCTGCAAACATTCTTACCACTGTCCTTCCAAGGCAGGTCCCAAGTAGTGCATTAAACCCAGACCATTTATTTTACCAAAGTCTCCAGCAAACTACCTTCCCGTCTACCGAGCACGGCTGAACGTTGCATAATTGAGTAAGCGAGGGGCCATACTTAAATCTATAAAAGCCTTGAATAGCCAGGAGACGAGGTCATCGACAGAAGGAAGCATTAGCCCCATGATTATTGCAGGATGTCCTCATTCTGAACTGCATTCACCTCCGCTTTTACTGTTTTAACTAGAATAAAAAAGCAGAGCCCACTTATGTTCAGCAAGGATCTGATGCGATTTCAGATGTACTGCAGATTATCAGTCTTTCAATCTTTTACATCGTAGGGGTGGCAGGACATGACCTCCACGTGGTGTATTCTGTTTAGTATAAACGGCTGAGTGTTTTATATATAGTACAGGCAGTAGAGGTTGGGAATTCACTTTCTTGCTGCTGGGTAATAAATGATGTACCACACACTTCTGCAGAGGAATATGGAATGTGTCATGGTGCTCAGTCCTGCACACTTCTGCAGAGGAATATGGAATGTGACGTGGTGCTCAGTCCTGCACACTTCTGCAGAGGAATATGGAATGTGACGTGGTGCTCAGTCCTGCACACTTCTGCAGAGAAATATGGAATGTGACGTGGTGCTCAGTCCTGCACACTTCTGCAGAGGAATATGGAATGTGACGTGGTGCTCAGTCCTGCACACTTCTGCAGAGGAATATGGAATGTGACGTGGTGCTCAGTCCTACACACTTCTGCAGAGGAATATGGAATGTGACATGATGCTCAGTCCTGCACACTTCTGCAGAGGAATATGGAATGTGACATGCTGCTCAGTCCTGCGCTGAGCTTTGGCACAAAACAAATCTACCACTAAAAGGTTGCAGTACAGCTGCTCAGTATATTCACGTTCAGTACAGCTGCTCAGTATATTCACGTTCAGCTGTTCATTATATTCACGTTTTAGAAGTGTAGGCTGTGATACAGGGGAGGGATCATGGGGACTTGCTTCTCTGAATGATCCCCCCCTCCCTACCTGTTTTAAAGCTCAGAGAAACTCACCTGGCCCTTGCTAATGCAAACCCAATCCTCCCCCTCCCCAGCCTGCACTTAATTACCTCAATAGGGTTGGGGGGGGGCTGCGTAGCTTCATCAGGGTCCACCCTGCTCACCTGGCCTCATCAGATCAGTTTCTCTTTCATGTCTGTTCTTGAGTTCCCATGCTAGGAGAATGCTGTGCCTTCTCTTCCACAGTGTCATTGGTGGGATCTCTTTACCTGAACATCCCTTTCACACAAGAGAGCAATGCCACCTACTGGCTGCTTTCAGAATTGTCAATTAATATCAAAGTATGTTTTATACACTGTCCTGATCTACACACAGTTCACAAAAACGGGGAATGTTTTAAATAAACCCAAACCATGCAGTTTGATATTCAAGATATTCAAGAAAGAGATGCTGTTTCAATCTTCTGCATATGAGAAACCGCCCACCCCAACAACTTCTGCATTATTATTATTATTATTATTATTATTAAGTTTTTTTTTTTTATCCAGTGCCCATCTTTATGCAGGTAGAAATGGGAGCCATATAACCAGATCCATGTTATAAACCCTTATAAAAGTTTACCACAGTAACTGTAAACAGTGATCCTGCGGTGTTCCTATGCTTTACTGTGGTTTCCCATGTCTTTTAACATGCTTTACCATACATCCCAGGGCTCAGCAATGCTTACCTATGCTTTGCCATGCCTTCACTGTGCGTTAGCACACTTCGCTTTGCTTTTACTATGGGAAACTTTAATAAGGGACCACTTGAACAAACTGTGCACTATGCAGCACTATTACCCACTCCTGCTGTTTGTAACCAACGTGTCCTTGTTTATACAGCAGGTCAGTGTGTTACAAGCACCTCCCACTAATACAGATTTCCCTTCCAGTCTGCAGCCCTGTTGTTTGTAAAAAAAAAATCAATTTCTCTCCGGGTCTGTCTTTCTACTTTAAACTGTGTTTATTGCTGTGCTGCTAATACTGATTAAAACACAGAACTACTGACTAATATATTGACTTTCCTTCTACATGACAAAACAAGCCTCGCTTTCTACTGATGTGCAAAATGGATTTTCTATTGATTTCCCAGCCCAGTAATTTGTTTTGTTTTTCACGCTCTGGAGGTTTTGTTCATGCACAAAGCCACACGGCTGGGCTGAAGCTGCAAACCGTTTTGAAAAGTAAGGTTGAGAAACTCCAAACTCAGATTAATGTGAAGGAAATACTGGAGAAACGGTGGTGTGTACATCGTTGTCATTAAAAAAAAAACCTGTACCCTGTATATTAATATAGAGTTCTGATAGGGTAGAATACAGGTGTGACAGAAGGGACCTTACCCAACATTCCTCAGGTACGTGCTGTGCTGGTTCTGGCACACAGAATTTGAAACACTGCCACCTTGTGGCTGTTCCGTGTAGGGCTTTGTTTTAAGTTCTAGAGAACAATGTATCATCCGGTGGTTCTTCAGTAGATTTTATTGAACCCTTTCACAGTCCTGAATTCTTTTTTTGTCGAGCTGAAGAATCCGAAATTAAGTTATATTATTGAATATATGTATAGACTACCTCAGACTGGGACCTAACAGTCCCGTGAGGTTCCAATGTGATTTTTGAGGGCATACTGTATGTTAACATACCGGGACCTTGAGGTCCCTGCCAGGACTGAAAGGGTTCATAATTCTGTTTCTGCAAGAAAACTAAAAAACCTAGCAAGCCTGCATGGGAATTACCTGCAACACTCTTCATTACTGTACTTGTATTATCTCACTGCTTACATTAGGAAAAGCCCATTGATTTCATTAGTACTAAGAATGCCTTGAGCCCCTCTACAGTTCTGCTAAGATCTCTTACTCGTGACTACAGCTAATGTATTGAATTGCATTGGGAGTTGCTATTCATTGCCGTTCCTTACTTTCACATCACTAAGAGGTCATTGCAGAATGGAGAAAATATTTATTGGATTTCTTTAAAACTTGATTTTATTTGCCTTTTAAGCACCGGTAGGTACAAATAAAACGATACAGGAAACAATTTGAATAACAGGATTTATTTGTACTATATTAAAATGGTCTGGCAATCAACTTTTGTAACAAGCATCTTCCAAAAATGTTTATGTGTATATATATTATACACACACACACACACACACGTTGCACATAAATACTGAACAGTACATTTTGTTCCAAGACATATTTCCAGAAGTATAAACACTGTTTGTCTGTAACACTGGTGTGACTTACTGCCATAAATACTGCGCGGGTTTCTTAAACAACCTCCAATACTGTTCAGATATACTGACACTTTACACAAAAACACTTCCTAATTTTACCTTTAAAAGTCAAGGGAAATCAAGTAAAAGGTTTGCAGTGTGTCATTTTTCTTCAGGGTTAAAATAAAGATAAAAAGCGAGGGTAAAGCTAAGCCCTGCACGGTGTCCTTCGGTAGTGTACACTGCCAGTCACAGGCAACCACAGTCTTTGAGCGCGCGCACTTTACTTTATATTATCAAGCACACAGGACACTATTCAATTGCTTTTAACAGCAGCAGGTCTAAAGGTTGCTGTGATTACTGTTTATGAAAACCTGCATCAAACAGTCTCTTTAGTTTCTTTAAAAGCATGTAAAATGCCATGGAGGAGGAGCTCCATTTTCTAATAAGAGACTGTGAAGTAACTGCCCAGACGCTCAAACTGCCTTCAGACAAAACCTCGGGAACCTGGCATCGCAGCGCGCTTCTGTTTAAACCCCAGCCCCTCTTTGTTTAAGAATGCAGTGTGGTTTTTGACAGGGACGTCGGTTTAGAATCGCACTGCAATGGGATGTTCCGAAGGCAGTCTGGTTCTCTGACGACAGTTTGGTGCGTTGGGGCAGGCTCGGTGACTTCCGGAGCAAATCCCCCAGTTGATTTATTAATGGTATCACAAAAATCCAAAGTGTTTAATTGTGTTTAGAAAGAAAGCCGACTGATAGAATGTGAATCGAGAGTTATTCTGTAACACTTGCCAATGCTAGCTATTGAAACCCCTCCCCAGAACCATGTCAGCATCTGTTAAGACATAAAAGGACGTACAATAGTGGAACACCACGGCCTAGTGGGTACAATGTGAAAAGAGTAACATCCGAACTCTCAATCAAGGTGTTAAATCTGTTTCTTACAACCACCTAAAGGTTGGAATAGAATCAATTTTGTTGCAGTGGACTGCAGGGCTGGCCGCCTCTCCCTGCAGTGCAGATCGGCCGTGTTAGTGTTTTTACCAGATCAATCACAGCTCGCTGTGTAGCTGTGCACTGCTCATCCTCAGCTGTTGCAAGCTAGGCTTCATGAAGATCCCCTCCATGACTCTCCAGAAGTTGTGCTGGCTGGCTTGAGGCATGGCGTGGACCTCCCGCTGCCCGTTGATGGGCCGGCCGTACTGCTCGCCGGTCACTGAGAGCAGGGCGTCAGTGGCAGTGTGTCTGAGCCGGACCGCCTCCTCTCGCTCCCACACCTCCCCTGCGCACAGCACCGTCCAGTCGTCCAGCAGGTCCCCCTCGCCCTCGTCCCCAAACGCACTCACCTCCTGAAAAGGGACTCCGCAGTGAGAATGGGAGCAAGCTTAGGAGACAGGCGAGAAGCGGGTTTGACGCATTCACTAAGTTCTCCGCAAGCACTCGCCTCCAGTAACCCAACAAACAAGTCTGCTTTTTGCCTTTTGATATCTTTTAAAACACTAAGCCAATTGAAAAGGGGCGTACATATACAAAGAAAAAAATGCTAAGCAGGTTATCTCAACCCCTTAGCTTAAAAAAAAAAAGCATGTTACTGTAGCTTTCAAAAATAGCAAAAATGACTTACAAGACTGGATTTACTGCAGATCTTAAAATGCACATTTTAACGCTGCAGTGTCCCACTGTAATGTTAAGTCGTAGGATTATTAGCACATAGTTTGGGCAATTAGGCAAAACAAACAAACATATTAATCCACTAATGAAAAATGGATCAGGCATTGTCTAAATGAAGCCATCAATCTACATGGCTATTGCGGATTGCAGTGATCGTAATATGAATTTACAAGCATCACAGACCAGTAGAAGTGGAGCTCTCTTTTAATGAGTTTCTCTCCCAAAGGGGGTAGCCCGCCAATTGTTTTTTTCTTCCTCCTGCACCTCTCTTGACAAGACGAAATTGCTCAATAAGCACCGAGCATTTGCCTCTGGCATCAGCAAATGCAGAGACACCATTTCTCTTCGCTATTACTGCTGGGGTCTGACATGTTGAAAAACAATGGTGAGGTTTTTAAACAGCCTTAAGTTGCCTGCGGTGCCATTCTGGTCAATATAACTTATTTCCTCTCGACTGAAAGAAATCCCAGAAGCACCGAAACACCGTCTCCACATAAAAGGTCAGCAGATAAACTGTTATCTCTTTTTTTTTTTGCTATGCTTTTTTTCTGTCATTAGTAAAGAAAACGCACAGGGACTGTGTTGTATTTTTAGGGATTCGTTTCCTGAAATTGGTTTTAAAAGGAAACCAGAAGCTCATTGAAATGAACGTGTTTAAAACTACGAGAGAGGTCAAGAGGAGTAACTGGGAAAATATTTATATTCAGAAACGGAAAGTGCATTAGTTAGATAAACCTCTGCATGTACCTTCCACACCAAGTACAGATTTATCACTTTAGTCTTGAAAATAATAACTGTGTGAAAACAGGATTGATACATTATAGTTATGAATCAGTTAAACTAGGAAGAATTCACTGGTGGTGTGCTCTGTTAACAGTGTCTAGTGATTAGTGAGCAATATGAAAACATCATTTTTTTTAAGTCATTTTCTGACCCTTAAAGTTGAGGGAACACGGAGCCACTTTGCGGCTTGTAACTTGTTTTCAGGAGACTAGGTTTCAGGCCACTGCAGGGCACACCAGGGGAGACCTGGGGTTTGATACAGCAACCTCAGACTAGTTCTCCCGGCCTCCTGGAACCAGGTTTCAAGCCGCTCTTCCTGAAAACGTGGCTTTGTGTTCCCTCAGGTTATGCGCTCCACACATCGCTGATCTTCAACTAGGACTCCTCCCATTCTCCTAAAAAATGCTTCTGAATCTCTCTACTGTGCGTCTCAAATGCATTTCTCTCGCACAGCTCGGCTTTCCGAAATGTCGTTTCTTGTTTTATTTCTGCAACAGCGGTTTTAGGGAGAACCATCTGAGACGCTTATCAGCAGGTTCTCAAATGAGATTCTGAAGCATTTCTCCTAGAAGTGCGCGAAGAGGCATAGATTAAAAGCCCCTGATGTGGGGGCTGTGCGATTGGACACTGTGGTCGTGGGCAGACCTTTTTTTTCTGCCTCTAACCCTGTCGTGTTTTTAGGGCGTTAATTTACCGCACCTGGTTGGAAGATAACGGGGATGAGAAGCGGTGGCTGTGCAGGTTGCGCCCGGTGTTGACGTGTGTGAGCCGGATGGCCTGTCCGCATTTAACCGCAGCTCCTCGCTGGCACACCGTGTTGCTCTTCCCCCGGACAGTCCAGTAGCTGTTGCTGTCGTCCACGGTGGTCACTCCCGTCACTGACTGCTGACCACTCCCTGGAATAAAGAGATCCATTATCAGGTGATTAGGAAATGAGAACTAATTGATTCGCAGTTTGTGGAGAATTCGGGACAGGGATGATCGCGTTACCAACATGTCTATGTGTGGATGGAGTTCAGAAGAGAACATATTATTAATAATAATAATAATAATAATAATAATAATAATAATAATAATAATAATAATAATGCATTCGCTCACAAGTGGTCTTTATAATTGCATGTTTTACTTACCAGAACCGTATCTGACGTCATGTGAATGCAACCTGACGTTATGCCTGCTGTTCAATAATTTCACAACGGAACCGCAAGTCACGAATCTGAGTTCTGTACCCCGAGACAAAGTACAAAAACAACACAATATGAGTGCGCTGAATACGAAACGGATTTGATTTATAGCACAATCCATCACGCTGTACCGCACCGCACTCACTGACCCGCTAAACTAAAGCGACTACAGTAACGACAACGTCACCGGGGAGAAGCTTTGACAGTCAAGAAGGCGATGAAACTCGCTGTGTTTTAAACAGCGCCACCTCCTGGTCCGGCATACTCAACTGCACACCACCTAGGGTCTGTTTATTAAATTGCATATTTTGAAGTTTGTCCAAGTACATATTTTAATGGTACGTGTGGTTCCCTGTAAACATTTTTTTTCTGTTTTTTTTTTATTATTTTTTTTTTTACCAAAGTATATAACTATATTTTGTTTACGCGATAGTTTCACGGACGACTGCCTCACCAAAAATTGCCATTATGTAGTCCGAGATTATACACGACCCACCAAAACATGTTTAACCCTTCCGCTCCTGTCCTATTTTCGTATTTTTTTGGTTTGCTTTCTAAGAAATCAAAACCCTGCGCTGTGGACGCCTGCCACCAGGTGGCGCGTCCGGCTTCTTTTCCAGCGTGAGGGTCCAGGTGCCGGAAGTTCCGTTCAGCTCCCTGAATAAACTCGTCCTGCTGAAGCTGGCAGACATTTTTTTCTTTAATATCTGTGTCGGTGGTGCGGGGCTGTCGCTTCTGAAATCGCTTTGCGATTTATAGTTTGATTTCCACGAGCAAGCCGTCGCACGCAAGGTAAATACAACACGATTTTTTTTGTGTGATACAGCTAGTTGAAATCCACGTTTTTTTTGGACTCACAAGGTGGACAGCGCTTTTAAATCCTGCGGTATTTGGTAATGTGATGGTCTTGTTTTCAAACGTGTGTGTGCATTGCGAAAGTCAGGCCTCGTTGTTTGTGCTGGTGATGGAGGTGAAAAAACTGAATTGTTTTAGTAGCAGGCCGTGCTGTGCGCATTTAATACGGTCGACGCAGGTTTCTGTTCATTATTTAATGTCTAGACTACACCGCTAAACCCGATAGCTTGTATAGAAAATCAACCGCATTGATCGTGCTAGGTATTTATTGTGAATGCTGTGTCCTTTCTCGCTGTAAAAATTAGAGATCGGGCTCTTATTTAATACTGGTTGCGCAGTTCTTTCGGGTTGTGATGTTATTGTTACATCATCCAACACACACCTCATCATGTTTGTGAAGCCCGAACTTCAATTCTGATCGCTTGACACGGGCAGGGTATATTTGTGCATCACCCCCGTAGTTGTTGGGTTATTTTTTAAAAAAAACACAACGTAATTAATATGCGGGTCTGATTCTCCCTATTGTATTGTCACTGCGGCACAGCTGAAATTAAATGTGTCATTACATATTTGCGCTTTTTTGCAGACTCATTTTTACCCTTCAAGAACACTAATGTTGCCAAAACTTAACAATTAACGTGGGTCATATCAGACTTCAGCGATTGACTGATAACACACTTATTTTACAGCTGATCTACCGTATTTTCCAATAACCTTAGGGTTAAGTGCATGCGAGACAGCATTTTGTGGTATCTTACATAGTTCAGTAAATACAAGGATGGAAATAAGACTCCTACTGCATAGCAGTTTCAACCATTCCAGGTTTTACTACAAGCTTGATTAGCCACAGTGTATAGGTAGCAAGCTTAGGTGTGTCTTATTAAACTCGTAGTGAAACCAGGAACGGATCACACTGCTATGCAATGGGAGTCTTATTTCCACCCCTGAACTAATTTGTCTTGGATGTGTACAGTCAGTGTCAAGCGTAGGCTTTACTGTTGTTGGAAATACAAGACTTCCCATTTTATAACTGAGGTGGGATAGCAAGTCACAGCTGTGTGCTTGCAGCTTTGCAAAAAAAAAAACCTCACGCACAGGTCTTCCATTCCTCAGCACCCGCCAGCATGTCAGCCTTCGTAGAGAGCGAGGCTGAGGAGTCCGAGGAGGAGTACGACGAGGAGGGCGACGTTCAGCCCAGGAGGACCAAGAAGTTTGCAGGAGTCCAGGGTAAGATTGTACTGAGCACTGTGACTTGGGAGTGGAACTGTGTGTGTTGAAAGTCCTGATGTTACTCTGACCCATGTTTGTCCTCTTCAGAAGAGGAGGAGGAAGAGGAGGAGGAGGAAGAGAACCCAGAAGACCAGGACGAGCACGGGAACCTGCGGGGGCTGATCGACGATGACGTCGTGGATGATGAGGAGGAGGAAGAGGAGGAGGATGAAGGAGCCAGCGACTCTGCGGAGGAGGTCGGGCATCGGAAGAGAAAACGCAGTACGTACCTCTGCCAGGCTCCGCTGGGCACGCGCTGAAAACGCAGTACGTACCTCTGCCAGGCTCCGCTGGGCACGCGCTGAAAACGCAGTACGTACCTCTGCCAGGCTCCGCTGGGCACGCGCAGAAAACGCAGTACGTACCTCTGCCAGGCTCCGCTGGGCACATGCTGAAAAGCTGTCAGAGTATCTGCTGGCAGCACAAGCGACCCGTTGACTGGCTCATCCAGGATTTGTGCAAACCCAGTTCTGTGAAACCAGACGTGTTTTCAACACATGTGTTGCAAATAGAGTTTTCATTCATTCCTAAACCCCTTTCCCAGAAAAAGAAAAGCGCTGCCTGTATCGTCGTCTTATATATGTTTTAAATTATTTTTCTTTTTAGGTTTTGATCGCCTGGATGATGATGATCTTGACCTCATTGAGGAAAATTTGGGAGTTAAAGTGAAAAGGGTAAGAAGAGATTGTATTTTGACACATTGGTTACTGAGGGACCATACATCTTTTACTGTTGCATTTATTGTATGTGTTTCTAATGCCAAGTAGTTTCCAGTAAGATTTCCTATAGTTTTTATACGTGGTTGGATAAGGGAGTGGTGTAGGTATTTCAAATTGGAATAATAGTGCAGTCCACACTGTAGAGCTCAGAACAGCAGTGCATTGGCAGGTTTATCTAACTTGAATTGCAAATTTATAAACAGCTGTGGATTATGTAACAGCTCAAGCAAGGGCACATTGAAAATCCTGAAGGAAGCATGGCTTGTGAATACAGCCCAGACACGTCCTCTCAAGTAACCAACGCCCTGGGATTCTATATGAAAATGATGTACGGGGTGGGGGTTGTGTCAGATTTGTTTTTTTTCTAGCTGAGTTGCATAGCCCTGCCGTACATCCTGACTGCATAGTATTAGAAATATTTGCATGAAAGGGACAACACAATGTTGCAGGTGTAGAGCATGACCAGAGCTTGAGCAGCCCTGCACCCAGCCCCTTTCCGTGAACAGATCATAGCCATCCATACAGGGATGTTTTATACCTGAGGTTGTAGGTTTACTAATAGGAGTCGTTCATGCAGCTATAAGGGTGGAACAGCTTAACATCAAACTCCCTGATCGTTTTAGTAATGCGTACGAGTCCTGAGGCCGGGGTTAGTTTCAGGCCCTTGTGTCCAGCCAGGAAGCGCTTGCTGATCTCCTGTTGCTTCTTGGCTCCTCGTGCAGCAAAAGTTCCGGCGTGTGCGCAAGATGTCTGACGATGAGGATGAGGAGGAAGACGAGGTTCGCGAGGGCCACGAGAAGGACCTGATCGCAGAGGAGATCTTCCAGGGGACGGAGGGCGAGGAGGGGGAGGTGATCGAGGGGCCCATCCACGGACACGAAGAGGATGAGGAGGAGGAAGACGAGGAATCCGGTACAGCGTCAATTTAGGAGAAATCCCCTTTGATCTCGATTTACATTACATTCTTAGAAATTTGAAAACAGTTTGTGTGAATGGACTTCTAGAAGTTAACCTGCCATTTGTTTAAAAAATATATATGCATTATAAAATGGATACATAGATAGGAAACTTAATGTGGTCCAATTGTGCACACAGTGACTGAAGGGCATATATTTACATTACTTTGCAGCATAGTTTGCAAAATGTTAGTTGTTGTCAATCTTCTTGCATCACGTTTTGCTTATCGGTGAAAACGTTTCTACCTTTTGTGTTTTCAGATATTGATGACTTCATTGTGGATGATGATGGGCAGCCCCTAAAGAAGCCAAAATGGAGAAAGAAACTGCCAGGATACACAGACGCGTAAGTACAAGTGACTTTTACTGCTTTAGATTTCAGTGACATGCCTGCCTTGCGCCCCTCGTACAGTGCTGTAACTACACTTTTAAGCCGCTCAAGAGTATTATTCATTAGTGTTGCCTGGAAGCCCTTCATAACGTCCTCTGTGTGTGTGTGTGTGAGAGTGAGTCCAGCACTAGCCTGGCAGCAGCAGCAGTTTTCTGAGATGCTCGTCTCTGTGCAGGGCTCTTCAAGAGGCCCAGGAGATCTTCGGCGGGGACTTTGATTTCGCAGAGTTTGAGCACGAGGGCTATGACGATGTGGAGGAGGAAGAGGAAGAGCCCGAGGATGAGACGTGGGACCGGCCCAAGAAACAGACCAAGAAGAGGGTGGGCCGCCGCAGCATCTTCGAGATCTACGAGCCCAGCGAGCTGGAGAGCAGCCACCTGACTGACCAGGACAACGAGATCCGCTCGACAGACATGCCGGAGCGCTTCCAGGTGGGTGTGTCTGTGCGCTCGGGAGCTTGTGTCAGGGAGCCGTCACGTCGTGGCTTTCTGCATTGAGGTTATGAGTATTTGATCTCCCTTTACCTTCGTCTTCTCCAACTGCTCACAGACTAGTGTGCAATGAGGGAAAAGCCTTGCTGTGTTTTGAACAGACAGTTCATACTTGTGAATCTAAATGCATACTTCAGCCAAAACGCACGCTTCCCTGCATTTTTATAATTGGAGGTGGTTTCTTTCCCAGCTGCGAACGATACCAGTGAAACCAGCAGAAGATGACGAGCTGGAGGTAGAAGCTGATTGGATCTACAGGAATGCCTTTTCCACACTTACCATCTCCATTCAGGTAATGGCCAGATACTCTTTACTGGGTCCAGAGTAACTTGCTGCTATGTAGCACCTGTGTTAATTGTGAACCATTGTCTTGAATGTTGAGCACATTCGTGTTGAGTGTTCTTGGAGTCTCTCTCTCTGTTCATTTCATTCTGGATCTTGTTTTCTGTATTACAGGAGAGCTCGGATTACTTGGATCGTGGCACAACCAGTAGCTTCAGTAGGAAAGGCCCCAGCACTATCCAGAAAATCAAAGAGGCCCTCAACTTCATGAGGAACCAGCACTTTGAGGTATGCCTGTCCCCAGCCACCATCTCTCTGGACGTTCAGTGAACTTTTCAGCTAGGTGTAGGGGGGGGGGGTGAGTTTAATGCAGTAACTGAGCTGCTGATGAAAACGTGCTCTGCTTTCGTTCAGAATGTATACTCTCGTGCACATTGCAAAACGCCTCTACAAAATCTACAGGTCTTAATACAAGCTTGATTAGCCACAAGCTCAGGTGTGTCTTATTAAAGGCTCATGGCTTTATCTGTGCGGATCCTTATATCCTGTAATATTTATCTTGTTGTGCTGCACCTGCTTTGTTAGAGGCTTGGTTCAGACACGCACATAGCCATGTGCTTTCCTCAAGAGCTGTCTCGTTATGTTGTGGTGATGCTGGGACTGGTTATTTCGATCAGGGCTGGCTCACATTCTGCTTAAAGGCATGTCTTTATCAAAAGTGCTGGAGCTTTGAAAATACCCCCCAGCAGGCTAAAGTTTTATGATCTGGTCCCGGCACGTTTATCGTGCCTTTTTAAAATTAAATGTTTTAAAGGCTCGAGTTTAAACCAGCCTTGCCCTGGTTTTCTTTCCCTTCGCTAGGTCCCGTTTATTGCGTTCTACAGAAAGGAGTATGTGGAACCGGAGCTCAATATCAACGATCTGTGGAAAGTTTGGCAGTGGGATGAAAAGGTAACTAAAACTGCGTGAAAACCCACGAGTTCAGCCACCCGCCCAAACCCACTCCTGCGTGACGGAACCAGAATATCTCCTGCTTGCTTTTCACAGTGGACTCAGCTGAAGACCCGCAAGCAGAACCTGACCCGCTTGTTCCAGAAGATGCAGGCGTTCCAGTTCGAGCAGATCTCTGCCGATCCAGACAAACCGCTGGCAGATGGGATCAGACCTCTCGACACTGCAGACTTGGAGAGGTAAACAGGGACTGTTACTGCTGACGGGGCCACAGCTGAGAACCCCTGACGCCTCGGTAGCCGTGTCACTGTAGGCATGTGTTCCTGGATGGTATTTTACATGTTGTGGATCCTGGAGTCAGTATAAAATATCAGATATACTGTGTGTGTATGTGTATCTCCCGCAGTGTGCTGTTTACAGCCCCTGCTAGGGGATCTGAATCCGTACTATTGGGTCTATATGTTACAGTAGATTGATTTTCATTTTCTCCCAGATTAAAAGATGTCCAGTCCATTGATGAGCTGAGAGACGTCTACAACCACTTCCTCCTGTACTATGGTCGTGACATTCCCAAGATGCAGAATGCAGCGAAAGCCAGTAAAAAGAAACTGAAGAAAATCAAGGAAGTTTCCGAAGAGGATGGTAAGCATCCTTTTGAATTGGTTCTGTTTCCATGCAGTCGTGTTCATGATGTTAAAAGGGATTCCTCTCTACAGGTGAGCAGGATGCTGAGGTAGAGGAGGAGGAGGAAGAGGAGGAGGAAGAGGGACGGAAAGGACCTGATCTGAAGCTGGCTTCTCGCAGAGACATGTACTCGATCTGTCAGACTGCAGGGCTGGGTAAGTCCCCACCTCTCTGTTTCTATCTTGGAAACCTATACTCCATTTTATTTATTTTGTATTCATGCGGCCGATTTTGTTTTGCGCAGACGGTCTTGCCAAAAAGTTTGGTCTGACTCCAGAGCAGTTTGGTGAGAACCTGCGAGACAGCTACCAGCGGCACGAGACTGAGCAGTTCCCAGCTGAGCCGCTGGAGCTGGCTAAGGATTACGTTTGCAGGTAAGGTTGCAGTGTACTGTACACTGAACTGCCCTCGCAAAAAAGATTGGATTTCGAGCGGTGTTTGACTCTAGTTACTGTGTATTGATTCAACCAAACACTAAAGACCCCGATCTCAGCAATAAACATTAGCCAGTCCGTGATCAGTGCTGATCGTGGTCTGTGAAACCAGCTCGAGTTGGCAATATCTCCTATTGCATAGCAGTTTCACCCATTCCAGGTCTTATTAAAAGCTTGATTAGCCACAGTGTATAGGGTAACAAGCTCAGGTGTGTCTTTTTAATAAACTCCCAGTAAAAACAGGAATCGCTCAAATTTTTATGCAGTTTGAGTCTTATTTCCATCCCTGCAGCTGTAGGTCATTTAAAATCTTCACTGCTGAGACTGAGTAAGCAAAGGCAATTTCAGAGCAGAACTCTTTCCAAACTTGCCTCTGTGGGTTCTGGTTTCTAACAAACCCCTGGGCTGTTGCTGGTGGTTCAGCCCTGCTTCCTCGTGTACTTCGGTACAGTATCCTGTCAGTCTGACCGCCAGTGCCTTGCTCCTCCAGTCAGTTCTCGAGCCCGGAGGCCGTGCTGGAGGGGGCACGCTACATGGTGGCCATGCAGATCGCACGGGAGCCGCTGGTCAGACACGTACTGCGACAGACCTTCCAGGAGAGAGCCAAGATCAACATCAAGCCCACGAAGAAGGGCAAGAAGGTAAGAGCTCTCAGGTTAAACATGCTGACAGTGATTTCTATTTGCAATTGCAGCTTAATCACAATCCTGGCGGAGAGAGTGCAGGCACGGCGTTTCTTTAAAAGGACGGGAGCTGAATTTATGGGCTGGACTGAGTAGAGCCATTTGTATGAAGAATCCTGTTTACAGTTTGAACCCTTTTTTTTAATTGTAGGAAGTGGATGAAGCCCACTATGCTTATTCATTCAAATACCTGAAGAACAAGCCCGTGAAGGAGCTGAGTGGAGACCAGTTTCTCAAGATGTGCCTGGCAGAAGAGGAAACGTTGCTGGCCATAGACATCTGCATTGATATGAAGGGGGTAAAAGGGTAGGCATGTCGTTAAGCTGCAATGCAAACGAGCTTGCTGTTTTATAATGACACTTGCAAATGAGATGCTAATCACTCCAAGGCTTTTGCCAGAGCAGTGCCCTGCTGTTGCTTTATAAATGATTTTTCCACTCTGCTTTTTTAGGTACAGCGAGCAGACGTATTTCGACGAGATCAAGCAGTTCTATTACCGTGATGAGTTCAGTCACCAGGTCCAGGAGTGGAACAGGCAGAGAACCCTGGCCATTGAGAGAGCACTGAAGCAGTTCATCTACCCGCAGATGGCCAAAGAACTCAAGAACAAGCTGATCTCCGAGGCTAAAGAGAACATCATCAAGGTACCCTTAATAAATGCGTTTGGAAGTACAGGGTTAAGAATACTCTGACGGCTTAAACAGAAACTCTTGAGCTGCTAATACAGGGATGGGAAGTAAGACTCCCATTGCATAGCAGTTTGCTCCATTCCTGTTTATTATTGGGAGTTTATTAGGACACACCTAATCCAGCTGGTAATAAAACCTGGAATGGGTGAAACTGCTATGCAATCTGATCCTTATTTAGTCCCCTGTAATAGACAGTAACCCCTCTCTCCTGACTCCCAGGGCTGCAGCAGAAAGCTGTATAACTGGTTGAAAGTGGCTCCTTACCGTCCGGATCAGCAGGTGGAAGAAGACGAGGATTTCATGGACGACAATCCGGGCAAAGGGATGAGAGTGATGGGAGTGGCCTTCGCTCCAGGCAGGTCAGTTAAGCTGTCGATGCAAGCTTGCATGTCTGAATTGCTGGAGCTGCTGTATATAAACGCTGGTAACATCCGTCTACCCCCTCTGCAGGGATACCCCCGTGTTCTGCTCCCTCATTAACGGAGAAGGAGAAGCCACTGACTTCCTGCGCTTGCCGTACTTTCTGAAGAGGAGGAACGCGTGGCGCGAAGATGAAAGAGAAAAGAAGGTGAACGTTGCTTTTAATTGCATTGCCTTGCCCTGGGAAGTTGGGCTTGTGTGATCGGCAGATCTGTTTTAAATGTGTTTTTCTGTTGCAGTATCTTTCGAAAGAGGCTCCTGTGTTTTATAATGTTTTTTTTTTTTTTTTGTGCTTCCCAGTTGCAAGACCTAGAAACCTTGAAAAAGTTCCTGTTGAGCAAGAAACCGCACGTGGTTGCTGTTGCAGGAGAAAATAGGTAAGTACAAAAGTAAATACAGAAGTGTCTGTGTGGAAAGAAGTGCAAAGTTTGTCATACGTTTTGGGCTGCAGCCTGTTCATTTGAATGCTTCATGCTCATCTGTATCAATCCCTAGGGATGCCCATATGATCATGGAAGATATCAAACGAACAGTCAACGAGCTGGAGCAGGAGCAGCAGATTCCCACCATCGGCGTGGAGCTGGTTGACAGTGAACTGGCTGTGCTGTACATGAACAGCAAGAAATCAGAGGTGAGCGAGCAGGCTGTGTAACCCCAGGCTTAAAGAGGGTGGCTTTGAAACCGACGCCATTGTGGATCCAGCATTGCCTGCATAGTCTATTAAGCTGTGGAGCCATTTGAGCCAACATGGAGTGCATAGGGATCTGCCATATATCCAGTCACAACACTGCAGGGAATACTGATGAAATGCTTTTTTTTTTTTTTTTTTTTTTTTCATGCAGGATTATAATTGCCTCCCCTGTGTTTTTTAGGGGCCCAGTACATGTCTTGACATGTATACAGGCGGTGCATGTAGCAGCTTTTTAATTCAGTTTTTTAATTAAGCATTCCTGTGAAAGAGAGCTTGTATGCTTTCATAAAGCTGCTGCCGCCGCAGCTTCGGGAGCTCGCAACGGCGGCATTACGAGAGGTTTCCTCGTGATCGACAGCTAGCTTTGAGATCTTCTCGCTTGCTGTCGAATTGTGTTCTGTGATTCCTGGGGTCCCGTTCTCTTACGGGTCTCCTGTTCACATGGTTTTAACCATCAGCCAATCAGTGACAGTGTCATCACATCTGGTACGCTGCTGTGTGTTACAATTCTCTTCGTAACCGTGTTTCATAATAGACCAGTTTGTGGTCATATCTCAAAACGTTTATGGTTTTAAGGCTCCACCTTTTGTTGCGTTCTATATAAATATCTCCTGGAAAAATGTAGCTAACAGCTGTTCAGCAATGCACCGCACACAAGTCCTAGATCTTTCTGTGTGTTCTAGAATGACTTCAGAGACTACCCTCCATTGCTGCGACAGGCAGTATCGATCGCTCGAAAGATCCAGGATCCTCTGGTGGAGTACGCCCAGGTCTGCAGCTCGGATGATGATATTCTGTGTTTGAAGCTACACCCTCTTCAGGTAACTATTGGTTTTATTAATAATGATTATTACTTTTGATAAGCAGTAGGAGTTGTAATCTGATGCATTTGACGTTAATCTAACAAGTGATTTTGCATCAGTGTTTTAATGTATATGGGGAAAACGCACGGTACGGTATGTATTGAATATACACAGGATAGTTGTAAATTTCTCAAAAAACTGATTCTCAGGATATTTTTTTTTTCGGGGCAGGATTCCTGTACATCATTTTGCATGTTTAACATGTTTTTGAATGCCTGTTTTTTTTCATGGTCCTCTAGGAACATGTGGTGAAGGAGGACCTTCTGAGCGCTCTGTACTGTGAATTTATAAACAGAGTCAACGAGGTGGGAGTGGATGTGAACAGGGCTATAGCTCACCCATACACGCAGAGCCTGGTCCAGTATGTGTGCGGGCTGGGGTCTCGCAAAGGGTCTCATCTGATCAAGGTGAGGACCAGCTAACGAGGAGGAGTCTTAAAGCAGCGCTGCCCTAGGAAGAGTACAGTCCACTGCATGGTCTCTACCCGGTGATCTCACCTGCTTCGTGTCTGTTTGCAGATCCTGAAGCAGAATAACACCAGACTGGAGAACAGGACCCAGCTCGTCACAATGTGTCACATGGGACCGAAAGTATTCATCAACTGTGCTGGCTTTATCAAAATTGATACAGCGTCTCTAGGGGACAGGTGAGGGTTGTTTTAACTGTCATATAAAACAGACCATGGGATTATGCACTGTCACAACCTTGTAAAAATATTGTGTGGCTGATGTCAACTTGTTCGCTTGAAAACCTGAAAATGAAAAATGCATTTACGTTATTAAGCCACTTTGTCTCCAAGCTAACATTTTGCATTCGCTGTAAGGAAAATCTGGTTTCCATCTCGTGATCTGCCAATTCTAGCTTCCAGAAATGTCAAATAGAGCAGTAGAGCAAATGGCAGGCCCATGAGACTGTGTGCAGTCCCAGCTCTGCTCTCATTGGCTCCTGTCCCCGCAGCACTGACTCATACATCGAGGTGCTGGACGGCTCGCGGGTGCACCCAGAGACCTACGAGTGGGCGCGGAAGATGGCGGTGGACGCGCTGGAGTACGACGAGTCCGCGGAGGACGCCAATCCCGCCGGGGCCCTAGAGGAGATCCTGGAAAACCCAGAGAGGCTGAAGGATCTGGACCTGGATGCCTTCGCGGAGGAGCTGGAGAGGCAGGTTAGTGTCGGGCCGGAGTTCAGCTTTAATGCAGCTCCGTTTCTGAAGTCCGCTTTGTGTTGACTTCACCCCACGTTGCAGGGCTTGATGATTCGCACTAGCCCTGCACCCAATCCTGTGTTTCTACCATTTAGCAGAGCCCTCAATTCTCAAACTCCTGCCCCTAGTCATGACATGAATACTCCTAGTTAAGGGAGGCTCTGAAACCCTGGACTGGGTGCAAGCCCTGCATGACTGCTTTAAAGCAAGCTAGACAGGTTGAATATACAGTGTATGCTGACAGTGGTTAATCTGGTTCATATTCTAACTGCACTCTTTATCAACAGGGCTATGGGAACAAGGGTATAACACTGTATGATATCCGCGCTGAGCTAAGCTGCAGGTACAAGGATCTAAGAGCCACCTACCGGCCTCCTAACACAGAGGAGATCTTTAACTTGCTGACTAAGGAAACGCCAGAGACCTTCTATATAGGTAAGAGAAACCGTTCAGTATTGATGTGTTTATACAATATGTGTTTTATAGCCAATTTGAAGCTAGATCAGATATGTTGGAACAAGAGAGTATTTAATAACTGTAGCGTTTTCTTTTCAGAGTTAATTTTAAACATTTCTCCCCGCTTTTTCTTTTTCAACACCTTGTGTAATTTGACTTTTTTTTAGCTTGTGGATACGATTGTAAATCCACACATGCGCCTTATATTCCTATAGCTAAACTCTGTTGAAACAAACACAAAGCATCACTCTTGTCATTTTAGTGTTTACCCTTTTTGCTCGCTGGCTCCCCCTGCAGGTAAACTCATCACCAGCATTGTGACGGGGATAGCTCACAGGCGACCCCAGGGCGAGAGCTATGACCAGGCTATCAGAAACGATGAGACGGGCCTGTGGCAGTGCCCCTTCTGTCAGCAGGATAACTTCCCTGAGCTCAGTGAGGTGAGGCCGACGCAGCTCTTATGGGAGACCTGCAGGAATTTGACTCCTGCAGTGATGTTTTCTGCGCCCCTGCGTCTCACCTTTTTCTGTTCTGCAGGTCTGGAATCACTTTGACAGTGGGTCCTGTCCTGGCCAGGCTATTGGAGTGAGGTCGCGAATGGATAATGGCGTTGCAGGGTTTATACCAACCAAATTCCTCAGTGACAAAGTGGTGAAACACCCCGAGGAAAGAGTCAAGGTAAGAAATGAACATGCAGCATTTAAACCCAGTTTGTAAGCAGCGCTGATTTGTATAAATTGCTGGATAAAATCATTATTTTTTAAATGGATGAAAGCCAGCGCTAAGGCTGCTGTTTTTGTGCCGCGTAGGTGGGAATGACTGTGCACTGCAGGATAATGAAGATAGACATTGAGAAGTTCAGCGTGGACCTGACGTGCCGGACATCCGACTTGATGGACAAGAGCAACGAGTGGAAGCTGCCCAAAGACACGTACTACGACTTCGACGCCGAGGCAGAGGATCTGAAGCTGGAAGAGGACGCCAAGAAGAAACAGCAGCGCACAAGTGAGTCAGGATCATTGCAGCAGCAGGGATGGGAATAAACCCGCGGCATAGCCAGGATTCACTGCCAACGTAATGAGGGAAACCCCGAAGCTGAGGGCTGGCTTAATTACAATCCGAATAAAACCCAGAGCTGCTCCTTGTGTTAGTCTCCTCTCAATCTGTTACACTGTGGATAATAAGAAGAACCGATGTGACTGTGTCACTTTTGACGCTTGAACTGTGTAGTAGGGCTTATCCGTGTATTGTACAGGTATCCCTAACGTCTTGCCTGTATTTCTGCAGCCTACATAAAGAGAGTGATCGCTCACCCATCATTCCACAACATCAACTTCAAACAGGCGGAGAAGATGATGGAGACCATGGACCAGGGTGATGTCATCATCCGACCCAGCAGCAAGGGGGAGAACCACCTGACCATCACCTGGAAGGTGGGGGAAGGCATTTACCAGCACGTGGACGTCCGGGAGGAGGGCAAGGAGAACGCCTTCAGCTTGGGGCACACGCTCTGGATAAACAACGAGGTGAGCTTCCCATCCGTTACCTTGCGTTGGCCCCTCCTTCAGATCTCGCGGAAGCACACGGAGAATCTATTTGACCTGGCTTATCCGTCTTCTTGCAGGAGTTCGAGGATCTCGATGAGATCACGGCTCGTTACGTGCAGCCCATGGCCTCGTTTGCACGTGATCTTCTAAATCACAAATATTTCCACGATTGCAATGGTGGAGAGAGAAAGGTAAGGCATTTACTTAACGGGGGTAATGCTTAAAGGTACCATGCTGCGTATTTGATGTCAAAGATTTGAGCAGTTTTGGGTTTATGTATTTTGGTTGGGCAGATTTGTTTGTGATTTATTTACAGTTTTGTGTTTGGTTTCTTTTGTAGAAAATGGAGGAGCTTCTAATAAAAACCAAAAAGGAGAAGCCTGCGTTTATCCCTTACTATATGTCTGCGTGTAGAGAGCTGCCTGGGAAATTCTTGCTGGGATACCAGCCTCGTGGGAAACCTAGGTGAGTTACTGCATCTCTGTACGGCGCACAGAAGTGACACTGTCGATCCTTTTGTCTATGAAAGTGTCTCCTCGGTGGATGGCTGATTGAATGAATGGCTGTGTGTCACTGTCTCGCTGCAGGATAGAGTTTGTAACCGTCACACCTGAAGGATACCGGTACAGGTCACAGGTATTCCCCTCTGTGAACGGACTCTTCCGCTGGTTCAAAGATCACTACCAGGACCCTGTACCAGGTCAGTGCAGACTTCATTGAAAATCAACTCCTAAGAGGCAGGACACTGCAGCAAAATTGCATTACATGTTGGTGGCACAAGTCTGCCATTCACGTCAGTACAAATTGATAATAATTTCATATCCTTTGCAACGCTATGATGGTGCTGCATGTTCTCTACACCACATGTGTGTTCACATGTTGTTTTTTATTTATTTTTTTATTTTTTTGCAAACTCCTGCAGGTATTACTCCAAGCAGTAGCAGCAGAACTCGAACCCCAGCCTCCATGGGCACCACTCCAGCCAACATTAACATAGCAGGCAAGTAACCCACAACTGAGTTTTTTATATAGCTCTAGGAAGACCTTTCTGAACCTGATATTGCTGTTGAAGTGAAAACGAGGCTGACTGGCCATTTGAGAGATCTGGAATCTCTTCCAAGGAAAGCATGGAAAAGTTTTTGATGGGATTTTAGTTCACATATCCTTGTCTTATCCCAAGCTCTCCAAACAGCAGCTTCATATTTCTGTTTTCAACCTTTTTTGTTTTAAGTAAGATTTTTCCATCCATAACTTCAAGCACTGAATCACGCCCGTCCTCAATTTTAATAATAAGGACCGTCCTTGTTTTTTGTTCCTCCTCCAGACCTGACCCGTGCTGTGAACGCGCTCCCCCAGAACATGACGTCTCAGATGTTCAGCGCGATCGCGGCGGTCACGGGGCAGAGTCAGAACCCCAACGCCACGCCGGCGCAGTGGTCCTCCAGTCAGTACGGGTACAGCGGCAGCGGAGGGGGCAGCGCCGGAGGGGGCAGCAGTGCCTACCACGTACGCCACTTTCACTTGCTTCCTCTTCTGTGTGGTTTATCATGTAGAGTTATGAATGCACGGTTTTACATGCTTTCAATTCAGGTTGCAATTTCAGTACAAAAGCAATCCTGTTTGTTTGTTTTTTTATGCATTTTCTTTAGTTTTTCTATATTTTAACATAGATCCCTATAGAGCTTCCAGATTGCATGTGGTTATCTAAACTATACAGATATTCACAAAGTCCTATTAATGATCCTCTGTGTTCATTCGCTGGTTATTGCCTGATCCTCTGTTTGTTGTGTTTTCGGCAGGTGTTTGCCACTCCAGCACAGCAGCCTGTGGCGACCCCCTTGATGACCCCCAGCTACTCGTACACCACCCCCAGCCAGCAGACTATCACCACCCCCCAGTACCCCAGCAACTCCACCCCCCAGTCCTCCCACG
Organism: Acipenser ruthenus; assembly: GCF_902713425.1. Taxonomy (NCBI): domain Eukaryota; kingdom Metazoa; phylum Chordata; class Actinopteri; order Acipenseriformes; family Acipenseridae; genus Acipenser; species Acipenser ruthenus. The sequence goes on from NC_081214.1 coordinate 1,669,131, forward strand.
GTCCCCCCTCCTCCTCCTCATCGTCCTCCTCCAGGCACAGGCAGCAGGCAAAGTGAGTCCTTGGAGCAGGCGTGGACAAAGTGGGCTCTTCCACTCCTCGTCCTTGTTCAGAATGAAACCTCCAGCCAGACCCTGAAGTCGTTCATTTAGATCATTTTACCTGTTAAACCTGGAGTGCACTGGCCCCTTTTCATTCAGTAAGCGTGTCATTTAGAACAGAGTAGAGTTACAATGTAGATTTAGCATGTATCCTTCATTGGAAGGGGAGAGGGATTGATGCAAAAATTTATAAAATCAATATTTTGAAGCAATATTTTAGAATATGAAAACACACAGTAGTGGTATTGCTCCAGTGTTTTTATTGCTAATCATAATCACTGAACCCCCTTTGATTTGTAGTAAGTTACAAAGGCAAAGTTTTACAAATTAGTATTTTTAAAATGGGAGCAGATCTGAAAGAATTGTTAAGTACCAATTAATTTATTTTTTATTTATTTCCCAGACAAAACTCTCATACTGCCGTGGACTGGGGTAAGATGGCAGAACAGTGGCTGCAAGAGAAGGAGGCGGAGAAGAGGAAACAGAAAACGAGGGTGACCCCACGGCCGTCTCCCAGCCCCATGATCGAGAGCACGCCCATGTCCATCGCTGGGGACGCCACGCCTCTGCTGGACGAGATGGACCGGTAGAGGGGACCCGAGGGGAGACAAGACTCGCCATCGCGATGGACTGCTTCCTCAGGACTAAAGCGGCTTTATTTTGTGAGAGTGGTCAGCAATTAACTGAGGTTCTGATCCTTAAACACTTTGCAGAATATGTGAAATCATCAGTGACCAACAAGCACTGACTTCTGGCAACGGACCTCTTATAGTGTGTCACTGAAATATGGTTTGCTTAGTTTTTTATTTTAAGGGAGAGAATATTACAACTTTTTTTTTTTTTAAATAAGAATGGAATTACTGAAGAATTTACATATATTGTACATGAAGCAAGCTAATGCTGAATTGCAGTATAATATCTAGTTTGTTCCTAATCAGTGTCACCTCGAGCTATATAGAAATGTGCCGAAACAACAGCAAAACCACAACCTGTGCGCTTCGCCGAAAAGAGGCAGAACATGTCTTGGGATCTGTGTGCATGCATCATCAAAAACAATAATAAAAGAATTTCAGTACACGTTCATCGCGGGACTTTGCTTGTCATAATAACACCCATTTTAAGACACTGAAAACGGGAGTGAATGGTTTTATTAAGTTAGTTACGTCTTTTGACAGCTGATTTCTAGTTCCGGCTCGTCACTTGAACATTTTAATTTATAAAACTTTGCTGCATCTCGGTTGAGTCTCGGTTTTGGGCAGATCTCCCTGCATCAGTAGTAAAGGACGCTTAGCAGCTTTTTGCCTTTACAAACTCGTATCTTTTTTAATGATTTTTTTTTTTTTTTTATTGTTTTCACTGTAATGAAGTAGACATGCTTTTAAAAATGACAAGGCTGTTTTCTTTGGGGTTTTTTGAGCAACAAAAGTTTTCAAAGCCGTCTTCTTTCACCCTGTGGGTTATACAATATCAGAAATGTGTTTTCCTTGCATTGAAAAAAAAAGTCTATATAACACTTGTGAGTATTTAAGTTAAAGGAGATTTGCATTGTTGCGTTGTTCTTTATCAATGCATTTGAACATCTGAAAGTTGCAGCTTTAACGTCCTGTTCAGAATTCGTATCTGAAATTTAGTTTACTCAACAAAACCCTGATGAGGAACGACCTAGAGTGGCATATGAATTGTTCATGCTGTCTGTGCCGAGGTTCTCTCAGTTTGTGTTCTCATGTTAATCACATGTGCTGTAAGCTTGTCGTTCTCAGTAACGCAGGAACCGCTGCCAGCATGTGGTGCAGGTAGAAATCTTGAGACCCGGTTTGTGGTATATTACTGCCGTCATATTGTTTTGTTTGTTTGTTTTCCCCCTTGATGATAAAAGTAAAAATTCTACTTTTCAAAATAGTCTCCCGGCCTCCCCTTCTTCAACCTGTACTTGCAATGTGTTTCCATACAACGGTCTAAAGCAGGCGTGTCCAATCCCGGTCCTGGAGGGCTGTTCCACTCCAGGGTTAACAGCTCATTGGATTAGCTACTTCAGTCTCCGGATGCAGGTTTAACTGGTTCAGTTAAACAATTTAGAACAGGGTTGGAACAAAGGAGTGGAAGAACCGGCTTTGGACAGCCCTGAGCTAAAGCAAACCCTGGAGTGAAATAGCCCAACCGTTTCAGATTTCTATTCATTTGTGTCTAAGGTACAATGTGGAATATATTAACATAGAGATGATCACAAACCAGTACAGAAGGGTTGTATGCATTCAAGTGGCCCTGGCAGTAATGTGATCCTTTTTAAGAAACTGTGGGTAATTCAAAGGTTTTACTATTTAACCTAATGTTGATCACTCTTGCGTGATCGTTTTGAAGTCCAAGAACCCACTGTAATTACGTGTTAATGTTACCAGTCTCAGCGTACCAAAACCTTAACCTTGACTACTACTCTTTATTACAATATCTGCAGTCTGTTTCACTTCAGCATACAGTGGTGCAGGGTGTATATTTCTCAATGAATAAAGCCATTAAGCATGACTGATTTATTTTTTTCTCAAGTATTCTTTGTAAAGGGCACAATGGTCTTGCTTTACAATAAAGGATCTATACCTTATTTTTCCCACCATTGACCACAATGAATGATTGTTCATTGTCTCTACCCTGGGAAAATATGTGCACAGTGCTGGCATTCATTGAATTCATTCTACATGTAGCTGTATAAAGCCCTTCATACAGATTTCTGAATGAATGTATTTCAGCTGCTTTTTTCCATACTGCCAAGTCCTTACTGCGCCTAAAATACGTTTAATTGCATTATTTAAAGACATGGCAAAAGAAAAGGGATGGACTGTACATCCTAATGTGATCCCTGCTGGATAGGTAACAATGGTGCACTTCCATATGTGAAGCATTGTGTGCTATTAGACCCCTTTTAAATGCCTTGTTTATGCAGAACCTTGCTGTTCCTCCAGAACCTAATTTGTGTTCTAGAGCACAGCAAACCTCAAGAAGCCACGCAATGGCAAGACATGGCCTTAAAGGGAGTGTATTGCTGAAACAGCGTGTGAGGATCCGGTGATTCGGGGTTTAAATACAGCATGCTGCAGGAAGCTGGTTTTTATTTTTATTTTTTTCTTTGGTGCCTTGTGTTAGGAAATGCAAGTCAAACTGGAATTCATGTCCAGCATGGGGATTATCCTTCATTAAGGAATGTGTCAATGTTGTTGACCTTATGGGATAATCCCATTGCAGGTATGTGTGGTAAAGGGACTTTGACGCCCTTTTTGGGAGAAACAGTTACAACAATATATATATTGGTAATAATAATCTGACATGTTGGTGAGTGATCATTTGTGCGTATTGCTTGTAATAACAGTAAGATTGTTACTTAAAGCTGTCGGGCACAAGACCAATGGCATGTGTCTGGTTTACACCCTTTATTTTCACATGAAGGGAATGTAATCGTAGTGCCTTGTGTCTGCTGCTGCCTGTATGAAGAATTGTACTGAAGAGCACGTGTAGCAGGACCGCTCCCCATGCAGATGTCAAGACCAGTGTAGAGGCTACTTCCTTTATAAAAATACATCAAAACAAATGCAATCCAACTTATTTATATGCAATGCTGTTTTTATTATTGTTTGCAGAAGATAATAAATGTCATTAACTACCGGAAAAAAAAGAAAAACTAGAGATCGCCGGTATCTCAGTTTACTCTTCAAGAACGCCTCAGTACATGACTAGCCGTCGTGACATCATAGCAGTCTTCCAAGGGAAACCAAGCTACCGCGGGCTCATTGCGCCTAGATAAGGGACATATATACCCGGGTAGGGTTTCCAAAAGCGGAGTGGCGTGTGGGTGGAGGAAGAACTCGGGTTTTGACTCTCTTTCTACCTTTCCGCCCGAGCCTCTTCCTTTTTACTGGCTCGGAAGCAGGCTCGGTGCGCGGCTCTGACCTGAAGTTGTTTTTAACTTTGACCACCCCTTCCTTGTGATCCGGGGCGGTGGTCTCTGCTGCCTTCGGGGGCTCGTCGTTCAACACCTCATTAAAGGGGTCTGGTTTCCCACCCAGGTCCAACTCGCTCCCTGCCAGTTCATTTGCGAGGTCTGTGTTGAAGTTTCCCTTGTCCTCTCCCACAAAGATGTCGACTCTTCCAAGTTTCACCTCTCCCACCGCGCTAGGGGTAACTGCCACGGCTTCCTGGTTTCCAAAACGATTCTGAAGTTTGTTCTTCCTTTTCAGTCCCTTCCCTTTATTTTTCTTGTTTTTCTTTGCTTTCTTCTTCTTTTTCTTTGTCTTCTTGTCAGCCTTAGCCGTGTCTTTCTTGGCAGGCTCAGTTGAGCTTGTGTGGGAGGTGGAAACGGTGGCCAGCACTTTGATAAAGTCTTCCGCTGCTGTGACAACGTTGCCTAGCGATGGCTGTTCCGGCGTCTCCGTGCTGGTGCTTGGCCTGGTTGGGCCAGCGTTCTTTGTGTTCACAGTGGTACTAACGGTGGGTGAGTCTGGTGTGCTGTGTTTTGTATTTTCTTCATATTTCCCTTGCACCGGAGGTGGCAGTGTAAGTTCGTCGATCACATCAACGCTGCCGAAGTCGTAGGGAACTGATGACTTCGGTTCTGCAACCGGCACCAAGTCGTATTTATTACACCTTAAAAAAAAAAAAAAAAACAGGCAGCTAGAAACTGTTAACTAGAAATGGATTACAAGCATTGCACGTGAGTGCGCACGGGCGGGTTGTTTGGAGGTATCAGGATCTAGGTGGATTGATATGTTAGGAAAACATTACATCATACATTGCAATCTACATCATGTCCCCTTATGGTGAGCATGGGAGAGTCTGTCAGTCATGAGCCTGGGAGAGTCTGTCTGAGAGAATCTGTCAGTCATGCATCTGGGAGAGTCTGTCTGAGAGAATCTGTCAGTCATGCATCTGGGAGAGTCTGTCTGAGAGAATCTGTCAGTCATGAGTCTGGGAGAAAGTGGGTAGGTTATCACCTAATTTAAATAGGTAGGTAGATAGTTGGAGCAATAAATTGATGAGATGGGTTTGTGTACAGATTTATAGGTGTTGATATAGATGTCGATAGGCAGATATATAGCCAGAGAGAGAATACTCACCATCCATACCACACGCGTTCGACACACTGCTCTTCGTATCTGAATACAAAGCATGGCACCTCAATCACGTTAAAGAAAGCCTGGCCAACCACTCTGGAGGCGGTGTCATTGACTTCCTTCAAGCATTCCTTCAGCCTGTGGGAAAACAAACAGTACAGCACATACTGCAGCTATGGACACAGTGCCGCCTACAAAGGGAGGAGGTTTGGGCTTAATTCATGCTAAACATCTGTAGACCAATCATCTACTGATTTGATATATTATCTCTCTCGAGATAGATAGATAGATCAATTATTGTATTCAAATACAAATGTAATCAAATGCAGTATCCACTAAAAACTGAAATAAGGTTTCATATTTGCTGCGTGTGTAACCCTACCCCTAACCCTATAGCCACACCTTGGACGCTCCCAGGTGTAAATGGGTTGGAAACTCACGCGTTGTCGCAGTCACAGTGGCAGATCATGTACCACCTGTAGTTCCTGTAGCCATAGTTGGAGGTAAAAGGCTGGATGGTGTGCTGGCAGTGGTCGTGCACGCGGCAGCACTTGTCCGTTTCTGCAAACTCACCTGAGAATGCAAAGAACAAAACAGTTTGTTTTTGTACAGCTGGTATTGCCGCAGCCAATTTGCAAACCGGGTGTGCGCTTTTTAAAACACGCATTCGTTTTGCAAAGGTGTGTAATTTGCATGCACATTAAAGGAACCTGCTGTTTCTACACACACACCCACACAGACACACACACAAACACAACTATAGATGTAAACCATATTCAGATTCTTTCGCACAGTAGGTATCTTACAATATGTTATTTTGCTACATGAATTACAATTCAACGTTTCATTAAAAGGCGTAATTAACTTTCGATTAGTTAGATTTTAAATAAAATAATAAAATGCTGGTTGTTTTGATGAAGTGATGCTCGTTTGGATACTAAAACCCTGATGTTTACACGCAAAAAAAAAAAACATTCAATCAAAGCGTGTGTCGCCTGCTATACTTAGGGGTGGAATCGAGAAAGCGTCCCTACACATTGTAGAGCAGCGCCCGTCTTTATGGCTTCATTTTTAGATGACTTACCCAAATCATCATAATGCTCGGCGTTGTTACCAGCTCCGCACCACAGAGTACCCGGGTAGGTGAAACCCCGTTTCGTCCGGTGGAGGCTCTTGCCGGGCTCCTTCTCTTCATTTACATGTCCTTCTGTCCCTTTGTCCTTTTCTTGAAGGGGCGGAGGGGATATGTTTGGGCTTTTGCGCCTGCCTTTGCCCTTGAGCAGTGCCAGACAATCCGATTTGGCTGTGGCAACATCAACGGAACTCGCCTCTTCCTCCGCTTCGTCCCCGGGTCTTCTGCTGTGCCTCTGACCGCTGAGTCCGAGCCTGCACAGGTGCATGAACGACTTCACCTCGATCTGGTTGCGGATTATCGAGCAGTCGACCAGCACGCCCTCCCGGTCGCGCACGGACCTGACCTCTTCAACGCCGTCAGACACCTCGTGCAGCTGCATAAACCCGTCCGCGGACTCAATGCTGGACCGCTTTGTGCAGAAAGTACCGTTGAGCATGTAATATAACCCGTTGCTGTCCTTCTCCGCTGCTGCGAGAAAGGGGCTGAGGAATTCGCCTCTCACAAAGTTTCTGTCCAGGTAGGACAGGAAGACGAACAATACTGACCACATGACTGCACCGCGCTTTCAGCACCACGAGCCACGGACAGTACCCCTAAACCGGCGGCGAGAGCCCGTGCGCTCCGGGTCCTTTATAAAGCACCTCTTCTGGTGGTCCGATTATTTAATACCGTCACATTTCACATGGGAGTGGTTTATTTGAAAATTAACCCTTTACTTACCGACCCACGCGTCGACTGGGCTGTGTTTCGGACCCCACGTGTTTTAATGTTCATAATATAAGACTTAACGCATTTTTAAAAAAAAAAAATATTTTTGTCCATGGCATATGTAAATAAATACATATAGCCCGCAAAGAAAATCGAAAAATATATTTTAAAAAAATAAATAAATAATACACTCAATACCAATCAGTATCAAAATATTACCGGCAAAGAAACGGTTAAATATGATGGAAATGATCTCCTTTCGGGTCATATGACCGCTAGTTACCTCTCGAGCCCCCCCCCCCCCCCCCCCCCCCCCGTCCAAACTCAAGATTTAGTTCGGTGACGTCCCAAGGAGGCGGGACTGCGGCGCTTTCCATGGTAACAAGAGATGGGGTGATCCTAAGGACCCACGAGATTGGGCATCTTTCGGGAGATTTGTTGTGCAGCGCGGGGCATTATCAGGTCGACTTTTAAAAGGTTCTCCAATTTTCTTTCATTCTCTTTCAGTTTGAAATAATTCTAACCAATATGAGAACATTCCTTTGGTGCCACGGGCGGGTGACCTCTTTCAAACTTTCACGCCGAACAAAGGGCTCTCCTGATTGAGACATTCGTCTAAACGGAAAAGCTCGCATATTCAAGAGCTGTAAACTGTGGCACTGGTCGTGTATGAATATGTCCTTTCGATAGCTTCTGTAAAATGTCATTTAACTTCCCTAACCAAGATGGTAATTAGATGAAGTCTATGACACCCAAATATAATTCGATCTTCACATGTGGAAAATTTGCTGGAAAATGTCCCTTAAATCTGGTTGCTTAGACAGCAATTTATAGACGGAGTGAGATGTCTCATTTAAAATGCAATTCTATTCAAATTTCTCAAAGTGTAATGCTTCACAGAAATGTGTTGGTTGTTGTGCCAAAACTATTTCTGTACGTTCTTTTTTTTTTAATTGATAATTATTCACCTTGGAAAATGAAAACTAATAACGAATTCAAGTCCTCAAAAATAACGTCACCCTAATTTAGTTCTATCTTGAGAATCGCTAATTGTGAAGAGACTTGGTACGGGCGTTCCTTGGCAAAGATTCCAAAAGACTATCTGTCAATTTCTTACCTTATTCCACGTGCTGTAAATATATGGGCCGTGGCTGGTAAGCTACCCTGACCCTGATATGGCTGAGCTACTGAAGGCTATATCTCGGGGAGCACTTCTCACATCAGGAAGCTGTGATGTCCTGTATCCTTCGCTCACGCCGTTCATCCTGCTCTTCCTGTGGTGTAATGCCTGCTTGTCATGCATTCAGCCCGCCCCCCTCACTGCACACGCTCAGCCCTTCCTTTCTTTGTCTTGTGGGATCCCTTTTGTGTTCTGCTAGGAGGCTGGGAATGCTGCTCTCAGCACCCAGGCATTGCCAGAGGGACGGGAAAGAACAGGGGGTGATGCAAAATCATCCGATGTAGCAGGCGATCGGGACTTCCCTATAGCAAACGGGGGATTAGAAAAGAAAAGAAGAAAGGAAAGAAAAACTGCCCGAAAGAACCCCAGAGCAATGCTCTTAACCCTCTGTTGGGATCTGAAATTGAGTCCCGCAGTAGCTGGGAGCTTTCTTTCTGTCTTTCCTGTGTTCAGAGTATCAACCAAAATCACAGCTTAACTGTGTATCAGAGAGGCAATGATAGCCAATATACTATGCATTGAGATCACTTTATTAAGCAGGCAAGCAAGCAAAATGTGCCTGTGCTTCGCAAGAGCCTTCAAATCCAACTGACAATATGTGTGCATGTGTTAGTATACATTTATGTAATAATACATGCAATTGAGAAAAAACAATAACTGTACACTCTGCAAGAAAGCTGTCAAATCCCCATGGAAACACGCCTGTTCTAGTTAAGTAATCAGGGTGATTATTATTATTATTATTATTATTTATTTCTTAGCAGACGCCCTTATCCAGGGCGACTTACAATTGTTACAACATATCACATTATTTCACATTTTACAGATATCACATTATTTTTACATACAATTACCCATTTATACAGTTGGGTTATTACTGGAGCAAGCTAGGTAAAGTACCTTGCTCAAGGGTACAACAGCAGTGTCCTCCACCTGGGATTGAACCCACGACCCTCTGGTCAAGAGTCCAGAGCCCTAACCACTACTCTACACTGCTGCCCATCAATTAAGCCATCAATTAATGCTCAATTCAGGCTGGTAAAATAAAAGCCATCATAATCCATAATCGGAATCTATTCATTGTTGCATCACTCCTGTCTTTCTTTCTTTCTTTAATCAAATCTATTTTCCCTATGCTTTATTGATGTTGTTGTTTTCTGAATGGTAGGCTGGCATGTGAAAACAGTTTCCCTTTGAGCTTCCATTAAGGAATCCTGTCTCTTTAACAGGGACTGTGGTTTAATTCCAGACAGCTTTTCTTTTTTTTTTTTTTTTTTTTTTTGCACTCTTTACAATAGGCTGCCTGCTGGTGCCAGGGATTACTTGAGTTCATTGGCCTATTAAACAATGCACAGTGATTTTTATTCCCTTTTGTGTTCAAGCAGGACGCCCAAGCGAATCACATTTACAATTCAAACATCAGCCCGCTGAACAAACCAGCAAAGGACAGGAGTGCAGCTGAGCTGTTGTGTCTGACGCGGGTGCGAGGCTAGCACAGTCATCTGGAACGTTACATACACCAGAAGCAGCCGTGATGGCTGGCCCACTTCAATTCATTAGATCTGCCACTTCAGTTTCCTCTTTTGATTTGCTGGCATTACACTGCTGTGCACTAGATGGCGCTGACGTTTACGTGTTTATGGCAGGCAGCTAGAATTGAAGAGCGGCTTCTAAACTCATTGTCAAATCAGTGAATGATTAATTGGAATTAGTATAACTCGGAATGGTAAATGTCTTCAGAAGCCTACTCTTTAGGTTAAACGTCCCAGTTTAATGGACATAGCAAAAGGCATGTGATCATATAGAACATTCGCAGTTGTGTTGCCATGGAGAGCCTTCTAGCTTGCTATTGTGACATCAGAGCGCTAGGGGAGCTCACAGTAGAGTGGAGAGGAACCTTCAGCATGCTTGTGCTTGTGTGAGTGTTCTAATAGTCTTGCTCTAGCACGGGGAGGGATTTCATCACAAGGTGTACCTATGCAGACGTTTTTAAACCCCACCTATACGTCCAATTCCCGTTGCTTTATGGGATGTGGCCCTTCAGCACTGCAAAGCAAACCGAGACCTTTTTCACTCTTCCAAACGCTGAGCAGAGTGGAGGAGTTGCGCTTGATAAGGGATTCTCCCAAAAGATTTAAGAGAAGGTCTTCTGTGGTAAGTAAATCACGCACACAAACACACAAACCCTGCTACCTACAGACTGCTCTGTATACAGCATGGACATACAGGGCCACGCTTCAGCAGTTCATCCATTCCTAATATTCACACACAAGCTTAGTGGTGCAGTGGCGCTTGCTTATCAGCATGGGAACTGCATCGCTTTCAAAGCAATCTGAAACCAGTCTCCCTGTCATTGCCTGGCTTCCATAGATACCAACAGCAGATGACAGCGTGCAGAACAGCATGAGACTGGCCCACAGCCTTCATCAGAGGTGACAGAGGAGTCTGCCTTCTTGTCCAGTAGGGGTCGCTGGGGCGCTTCGTTGATTTGCAAAGGCTGGATTGCGTTTTCCACCTGCTTCGTTGTCATTTGCTTTTTTTTGTTTTTTTAACATCTCCAACACATTTTCCTTTTTGGTTAGAAAATACAGCTGCTTCAAAGGTGGGGAATCTACAGATCTTGTGATGTGCGCGGACTTCTGAAAATAGCAGCATTGCGCAGGCTTCAGTGCGCAGTGGCACGGCAATGTGCTTCCCCACCTATGAGGCTATGAGGAGTCTTTCCAGAAGCGGTTCATTCTGGAATCTTCCCTCCCCAGGCGCCATCGTACCGGACTATCCACGAGCACCCCGACGAGGAGAATGACATGCCCGAGAAGCACGCGCTGTCCACTCTCTACTCCAGCCAGCCCGTCCCACAGCTACAAACACAGAGCAACGCTGCAGCGGGACAATAGCAGCAGCAGCAGCACTGTCTGCTGCGGCACACGTTTGGTTTTGCAGACGCAAACCTCCACGGACACATTCAACATTGTGTTCCCTGATGCAGCATCATCATCACATAAGCACCCATACCCAAATGACAAACTAAGTGAGGTTTCCTTGTCTATCTATAAATAAATCTGCAAAGCACAAGTCTGACGTGTCTGTCATGGCATGATGATAAAAACCAGCGAGACCTTCTCTTAACATTGCTCCTGGGAATCACACACAGACCGAATCAGAAAGAAATAAGATGTTATTGTTTATTAGATCCTTTGTGATAACTAAGACATTTCTGCAACAGCAACACGTCTCAGGTGTCCTTTCCTCTCTTGGTTCTTGACTCGTTTAGTTTTCTTTAATGCAGAGTTTTTTGTTTGTTTGTTTTTTTAAAGTTAATGCGACGGTTAGTAAAAAGATGAGGTGCTGCTTCCAGAACCTACTCATGTCCTGTAAGCAACGTTCCACCTGTTTTCAGATCATGTGACCTACAGCACAGGAAATGATTGAGTACCAGGATGCAGCAGTAACTTTTTCTTATAATGAAAAGAAAAATCATTTAGCTAATGTTGATAAGGGGTGAGAGAATGGATTTTAGAGGAGGCTGTGTGGTCCAGTGGTTAAAGAAAAGGACTTGTAACCAAAAGGTCCCCGGTTTAAATCCCACCTGCGCCACAGGAGTCATTGTGTGACTGTGAGCAAGTCATTTAACCACCTTGTGCTCCGTCTTTCGGGTGAGACGTAGTTGTACGTGACTCTGCAGCTGATGCATAGTTCACACATCCTAGTCTCTGTAAGTCGCCTTGGATAAAGGCGTCTGCTAAATAAACAAATAATAATAATAATTTTAAACCCTTGCCTAGAAGTTCTTTACTTCTACCGGGTAAGTGATATTTACTGGCCTGCTTGTTTCTTTAAATATCCAGAGCGGTCCTGATTTCAGACGGGGGTGGATGGGTACCCCAGCTGCACGACACCTATTTTAGGGCTTCATGGAGTCCTGGCATGTGGTTGGCATGCCACTCGAGTGTCGAGTTCATGTCTGTTTGCTATGAACTCACTGACAGCAAGCAGGCTGCAGGCTCGCTACCAGCGCAGGAGTTTGCAAACCTCCTTCTCGATCATTCGCCCTGACCAGAGCTCTCAAAAAACAACCGTAAGTGTCTTTGCCTATTCTGTTAGTTTAACTACGCAGCTGTCCGCTATTATGCTTTTTTTTATTAGCGTCACTATTTTGCTATCTGATTTTACACAGCAACGAAAGTATAGTTTGTTTTACTGTCAGCATGGCTAATGAGCCGAATGAGTGAACAAAGTGGAACAGCGCTTCTAATACGTGTTATCATCTGGTACCTCCAGTGTAACTGGAGTCAATTAACGTGCCTGGGTTTTTTCAGTATGACTGTGTTTTGTGTTATTGGCGTGAATGCCTCTTCAATACAAACACTCACAAGCCGTGTGAAGAGGGAAGTGCATTCGGCTCTTAATTAGTGAGATTAAAAGAAAACACACTGAGCTGATTTTAAATCCCTCACGGCTACGGGTCTGACACTGTAATCCTTTTCATATTTAAAAAGGCTTTGTGTTCCTGCACGCCAGGGTAGCTTTTTCAAGCGTCGTTACAGCAAACTTTAACACTGCTTCTGGAGAGGAATATTTCCTTTTTAGAAATGAAAAGTTATTACACTACAAAACGGGGATGGAAATAAGACTCCCATCACATAGCACTTACTAGGCGTTTAATAAGACACAGCTGAGCTTGCTACCTACACACTGTGGCTAATCAAGCTCGTAGTAAAACCTGGAATGGGTGAAACTGCTATGCAACAGTAGTCTTATTTCCATCCCTGCAAAATGATACAGGAGACAGTGATAATGTTACTGGAGCTAATTAGGGTAGCTATAACTAATACCTTTTAGTAAATTGGCAACTAAACCTTCTCTTGTGAGTCCTGTTAGCTCCACCAGTGTTCTTTGACAATGATTGACAATGATTGACAATGCGTTGCCAATGACAAGTGACCTAAGTGCTGAGTAACTAGGGGCACTGTAGGTTACACAAACAGACAGCTGCCCATCGCTCTGTCCACTCCTCATTCGAGATAGATAAATATACATCTGCCTTCTGATTGCGCTGTGTGGACACACAGCAGCCAGCCTGAAAAACAGCGACAGGCCTTTTAAACGTTGCTTAGGCTGCTGTGCTCTGCATAACGTAGAATAACCACAGCAATGACTCCATGTTACATAATAATAGAATGATATATTCCATGGATACTATAATCATATATTCCATGGGTGTGTTTTATTTGGGAGCAGGGCTCACCCTGAATGCAGTCCGAGTGTCTCAGTGTGTGTGTGCGTTCGTGTGTGTGTGTGTTTTATTTCGGAGCAGGGCTCACCCTGTGATGGATGTGTGGACAGTGCCTGAAAAGCGGCAGAAAGGCTGGTACTTGGACCTTATGGCACCGAATGTGAAGGGACCTAAATACGCCTGGCTCGATCCCTCCAGACTGTACTGTAACAAACAGGTACGGAGTCAGCATGACACACTGGGCTGGCTTCACTCACCCTGATCAGCACTAATCCTGGACTATCTTACCTGCATTAAAACCGGGCAGACCTAGACCACTGCTTCATCCATGGGCAGCAGTGTTGGAGTAGTGGTTAGGGCACTGGACTCTTGACCGGAGGGTTGTGGGTTGTGGGTTCAATCCCCAGTGGAGGACACTGCTGTTGTACCCATGAGCAAGGTACTTTACCTAGATTGCTCCAGTAAAAACCCAACTGTATAAATGGGCAATTGTATGTAAAAATAATGTGATAACTGTATAATGTGAAATAATGTATAATGTGATATCTTGTAACAATTGTAAGTCGCCCTGGATAAGGGTGTCTGCTAAGAAATGAATAATAATAATAATAATAATAATAATCCAGTTCTGCACTGGCGCTTCTAGCATTTGAGTTATCCAGTCATTTTGTAGTTTGCTGTTCTTTTCCTATGCTTATATCCTGTACTATTTGTGTCAAGTATTTATCTTAGTTAACAAGTAATACCATGTCTGGTTGACTAGTGCAAAACATGAAGGGAAATGAGAAGATTGCATGCATTTGTACCCCCCTCCCCGATTCCTACAACCTAAGCTCCTTTTCTATGTAAGGGTTTGCAAGACTGCATTGAAGACCTGCTTGAACCGTTCCAAGGAGAAACCATCGACCTGGTGGCTGGGATTGATGCCATGGGATTCATTCTAGGTAAAGACAAGGACAGGAGGATATCAGGTTTGAGACGGAATGGGAGGAGAAGATTCAAACACTATGGCGAGACGTGAACCGATAGGATCCACGTAACCTGGTTTTCGAACGGGATCCATTCACTTTGCTATTTCTCTGTGGGTTCGCAGGGTCTGCCATTGCCACCTCTCTTGGTAAAGGGTTCCTCGCTATTCGGAAGTCAGGGCACCTGTGCGTGAAGACTCACTCCCAGGACTACACTGACTACTCGGGCAGGGAGAAGGCCATGGAGGTCCGCACTGACGTCTTAAAAGCAGGTGAAGGTTTGCAGGAGTTACCATTATCTACCAGGTCATGCTATAGGTGAACGTTCCCTGTCACTTATCCAAGGATCCATTTAGAAGATATCTACAGCTGATTAACAGAGCGCATCTATCTAAGACAGGCACCAGTACAGCAGGTAGTCCAAGATTCGTGCTAATCAGGGTCTGTGAAAAACCAGCCGTAGGTGTTTTTAAAGATCCTGACTAAAAGGAAGAACAGTTTGTTGCAATAGCATTTGAACGGGACTTTGCTGGTGTAAAGCTTTTTGTTTTGTTACAGAGCATTTATAAGGTTCTTATAACACTGTTATTGCGAGAGTCTGTTCGAGAATATTCTCAAGAGAGATTTGGTGTAAATAGGTTGCCTATTCTTTTATTTGCAAACAGTTCAACTTTTCGATCTGCGTTTTTTAGAGAACGTGTTTTCAAAAATCTGCAATGAAACCGAAGCACTGCCCACGTGCCTGCACTGGGCCACACGAAGCGCTCCGGCAATGATATCCTCTGTCTGTTGGGCAACAGCAGCTGCAAGTCTGACCAGAGCAGGTCAGGTTCTCTTTGACTCAACTGAGAACCACACACCAAGTCGTCTTTACAGTCAGGCAGTGCGTCATCTTTAACACTTCTTCTGCCTTGGAGTAACAGCTTCTATTCAGTGCGACGATCAGCATGTAAAAACCGCCCCACCTTCCCTAAGAACGGTCTTGTTTCCCGGCTGCAGGGGTACGTGTCCTGATCGTGGACCAATGGGTAGAGACAGGAGGGACAATGAAGGCAGCGATCAAACTGGTGGAGCAGCAAGGTGCAGTGGTAGTAGGTGAGTGAGCTGCTTTGCAGTGAAGTAACGTGCACACACAACATCCAGCCCACGTCTGTGCAGTTAACTCCACGAGGTGGAGCAATTAAAGATAAGAAAACTGTGTACAATTGAAACAATTCTCACAAAACAAATCTAGCAATTCTACATGTACTTTTAACCCCTTAAGGTACAGAGGAGGAAACTGACCGTTTGGATGACCAGATCCAACCCCGTCTCGTGCACCGACCTCATTGCAAAAATAAGAAAGTTAGCATCATTTCTTTTTATTTGTGGGACACATATGTTCCTTCTGCAGGTGTTGCTGCTGTCTGCATTGAGAACAGCGAGGGAGGGCACTGGATCAGGGAGAGATACAAACACTCCCACTGCGTGCCTTCTCACTTGCAGCCCCAGTTCGACCAGCAGAGCCTGCACTTTCAAAGCCTTCCAGAGCATCGAGAGCCTCTGAACGCTGCCGGGGAGAAGCATCGAGGCAGATCCACGGGGAAGTGATGGATCAGTCTTTATTACACACAGAGAGAGAGAGACAGTGGCTTGTGCTTTACTGGAGGTGTCTCTGCTCCCCACGGGGGAAAGCCGATGCAATAATAGGTCAGATTCACAAACTTAATCAATTTAAAAAAAAATGAATGACTGTTCTAATCAGCAGTAATGTTGCACTGCCCTTTTTGTTAACTGAGTAAGACTTTTTCCTGCTAATCAAGGGCTATGAAACCAGCAGTATCAGAAACTCACAAGTCAAAGCTTTGCAAATAAGGACCTAAGCTGCCCTTTAATGAACATACAAAGTGTCACTTATCTGTATGGAAGAACCACGGTATTACTACAAGCATGCAACTTCTCGTACTGTGGCCACAACATCACTCTGCTTAAGGCTGCTTACATTGCATGTAATAGATTTAAAATGCGGCAATAGCGACATCTGGTGGTCGAATATTGTAATTATTTTAAAGATAATTTCTATTTTCTATATTGTTTGTGCACGCAGGCAGGGAATGGCACGTTAATCTTAATGCATCGCTTTTCAAGCTAATTTTACATTATAATATTTGAACCCCCCCGTTTTTAATAAAGCTCATTTGTATTTATTTATGTATCTGTGTTGTCACTTAAGGGATTCCCTCAAGACGGATTCAGTTTTTGCAAATTAGAGAAACTAAAAACTTAATTTTTATTTTAAGAGTTTGTTTTAAAATATGGAGAATCACAGCCCTGCATTGACAGCAGCCTGCCTGGGGTTGAAACACTCACACAAAACAATTCAGGGCAGTCCCAGTGAAATTACAATACAAGAGAAAGCAGACACGTTCCACTAACCTCTAAACCAGACACGAGTCTACAGGACAGCCACTGAAAGCTGCATTTTAAATTTGAAGGCTGCTGTAGAAAAAACACAGATTTTATCAATGTAAAAAAAAAAGGTAGAACACTACGATCACATTTCTTTGATCAACTTTCAGGACCAGCTGAAACAATCAATTCAAATCACTGCTCCTAATTCCATCCAGATTCTATCGCTGTTCGGAATGTTCTGATCGGGTTGCTCCTTGATTCTGGAGTGGTGATCGATTCTTTGGTACCAAATCAGCCCAGTGCAATATAACCCACCCCCCACCCCGCGTGTCTCTTCACTGGCAACAGTTGGGTTTTTTCTTCTTGGAAGTCGCATACAGGTTGTCAGAATTGCTATTAATCCCTGTGGGAGAGGAATGCAAACACACATGAGTATGACAAGCATTTGTAATACTTCAAACTAAATATGAGGGGCAAACTGTCTAAGCATGGGCATCCGCACAGCATTGCAAAACAATACATGCATTACTACTAGCTGCCAGGAGATGGCGCTCACAGGCCTTAAACTGAAACCCTGTAGAGAGGATTCTTGTACCCAAAAGGAGTCTAGTTGCAGTTAGACAGGCACAGCACGTGAGGATACGCAGTTAGCTGAAATACTCACGGATGACTTCTCCAATCTTTCTGGAGTTGGTCTTCTCCAGCTCGGACAGGACGCTGGCCTCGAAAGCCAGAGACGCCACCCTGAAGAAGAAGGAGTTGACGTTCTCGCCTGCAGCAAAGACAGACGGACTCAGCAACACACTGGACTACTCTGCTACAAATCACAACACTTACGAGTTTTTCAATACTAATAATAAGCACTCCGAATACGTTTAAGTTATCGAGGAGTGAATGATGAAATGAATAATTCCATCTCGATCTTTTCAGCCCCGATATCAGCCAGCCAGCCCCCCTGCCCCTCCCCTCTCACCTGTCAGTGAAGACACCACCCAATACTCAGCTTTGATTTCCTTCGCCAGCTGGATAGCATCTTCCTCAATCCGAGAGTACTGGGCAGGAGACTGCGGGAAACAGATTTAAACCGAGTCTTATTCTGTCTCGGGGATGGAAAGAAGACTCCCATTGCATTGCAGTTTGATCCATTCCTGGTTTTAATAAGACACACCTGAGCTTGTTACCTGTACACACTGCGGCTGATCAAGCTTGTATTAAAACCTGAAATGGGTGAAACTGCTCTGCAATGGGAGTCTTATTTCCATCCCGGCATCTGTACTAAATCGTTTTTGATGTGGTTGCAACACTAATACACTTACACTTAAATCTTTTTTTGTACCAACCAGAAACAGCAGCACAGAACTCGGATCATTTTCTTTAAGTGCATCTTCAAGCCACTGCCTAAAGTAAAATAAAAATACAAATAAAATCAAATTAATCATCGAGACAACTTTATTCAAAACCATTTCGTTTTCAAGTTTGTGTGACTTCTATAGACTAAAGGGCATTCTGGAGGAGAGACAGCCAATCCGTTGGACATCAGGCAAGTTGAAACATTGGATTCTTTTGAAGTCGAAACTGAAAACATCCTTTTTCGAATGTGTTGTTATAGAATCGGTTGCAGCTGGAGCGTATTTGTACACACGCGCTCTCTGGTTTTGTTGCTCTGGGATGCCATGGTGTGAAGGGCGCTATATAAAAACAAATATGTATTGCAGCCAAGACTAGGCCAGTAAGCGATTTTGCAAACCTGATTTCCTACTTACTTTGCATGATCCAAGGAGGCCACATCATTCACATCGAACACTATTATAATTGCTGCAATGAGAAAACAGACAGAGGATCGCTTAACACTGCCCACAAGAAACGCACCAGCACTGTAAAACCAACCATTGCATGCAGTAGGACCCGTACTTTGCGCTCCTCTGTAGTAGGTCGATGCGATGCACTTGAAGCGCTCCTGTCCCGCAGTGTCCCATCTATTCAACAGCACAAAGGGGTTTATTACAGTACACAGAGAGACATGCACATCCACTCATAACCCTGGTGGAGTCTCCAAGCTGTTAATCACATCAGCGCTGCCTAACCCTGGATTAATCAAGCTGTACTTACTAACATTACGACTTGGAATATAAAACACAGCGGACTGAGGTCCGTGACAAACCAGGTTTATATATATAAATTGCAAAGGTGACGGTATTACGGTTATATAAATAGACGTGTCTTATGATTTCAAGGGTGTAGTGCACGGCTTTATTTAATCCATCATTGTGATTTCAGGACCTTTTTTTATTTATTTTTTACTTGCAAAAAGGTGAAACTCACAGCTGTAAACTGAAGGGGATCCCCATCACCTCGAACCTCTCCATCTCAAAGTCCACCCCGATGGTGGCCTTGTAGTTCTTATCAAAGGCATCCTTACAGAACCTGGAGGAGGAAACAAGCAGAAGCAGAGAGACCCTTTGAACCACCGTCACAGATCATCTGCCAGAGAACAGAAACGCAGGTCAGCGAATTCAGATCATCTGACAGAGAACAGAAACACAGGTCAGCGAATTCAGATCATCTGCCAGAGAACAGAAACGCAGGTCTCCGAATTCAGATCATCTGCCAGAGAACAGAAACGCAGGTCTCCGAATTCAGATCATCTGACAGAGAACAGAAACGCAGGTCAGCGAATTCAGATCATCTGACAGAGAACAGAAACGCAGGTCAGCGAATTCAGATCATCTGACAGAGAACAGAAACGCAGGTCTGCGAATTCAGATCTGTCATGTTGACGGATCGCTACAATATCAATTAGTGAAAAAACTCTATTAGCTATTCACTTGCAGTTCTGGCAGCTCACCTGTTAATCAGACAGGTTTTCCCCACAGCCAGGTCTCCAACTACGATGACCTTTGAAATCTTAAACCTGCTGGGAGGATTAAAAACAAAGGAGGCTGTCTGAGAAAACAGGCAGTAACTGCTAACATGTATAGTTAGGGCCCTTCCATGACTTTAAGGGCCCCATGAAACAGGGAGATAACGCAGGTCACAAAGTCTGAAACCATATTACAGACGCACTGCAAGTGCAGCACAGATCTGCTTGGACAATACCTTTTCATAGGATCGTCTGAATGTGTACACAGGTCGTGAGAAGTGGAAACTCAAGGTTCGTTCTTACAGAAACACCTTACTTAAAGGCATCACCCAAACAAAATAAAGCTGCTGCTGCTTTTTCTAATTCTTGCACCTATGACCCAGTACTTTCTACGAGCTGAAAGTCTTAAAGGAGGGAAATACACTGAACAATGTAAAATGAGGAACCTGAAAATGTGGGTGTGTAATTGCGTTCCAGAACACTGAAAATGTGGGTGTGTAATTGCGTTCCAGAACACTGAAGCCCCTGCTGGCGTGTGGAGGAGGCAGGACTGTGCTTGCTAGTGGTTGCCTGGATACGGGTGTTAAAGGACGCTGCCCTGGTTATCTTCTACAAGCAGTTTACACAGCAACTGGCATAGCAACTGTGCTGTCAACATACACCAGCAAACAGCGGGCTTCCAGACAGAGCAGCTCAGCAAGGAACACAAACACAAACACGAAGCACGAGTTCAAAAGGGGCATGAAGCAGGGTTAGAGATGAAGCAAGGTTAGAGAGGAGGTGAGCCGAGGCATGAAGCAGGGTTAGAGAGGAGATCAGCCGAGGCATGAAGCAGGGTTAGAGATGAAGCAGGGTTAGAGAGGACATGAGCCGAGGCATGAAGCAGGGTTAGAGAGGAGATCAGCCAATGGGGGTGCCAGGAGCCAATGGCAGCGATGGTTCAGTGCAAGTTTGAAACGGCGAGCGCTGTAAGTGACTGTGGTTTTAAAAGCAGTGACTTACCCCACTGTCCCAGTCCTCTGCTCCTGACAGGCTCCCTTCACTTTGGAATGGAAAGAGTCTTTGGTGTGGAGGGCGGCTTCCTTCGTGAAACACTGGAACACAGGGCACAGCTGAGTCAATATACAGCACAGGGGTGAAACACAAGCTGTATTTAAGCATTTACAGTATTTCACCCTTTATTGATAAAGATTTCTTGTAAAAAAAAAAAAAAAAGTTTGTTGTCTGCTTGACTTAGTTACCTCAAGAGATTTACCTAAGGTAAACACAAGTTCCTAAAAAACCTCCAGATTCAAAAAGCATTCATTTAAGATGACTTTCCTTGTTGTGTTCAAAGCGAATTAGAATTTAGGGAGGGGGGTTGACAGGATTCTTTTGGCATGCATGAATATACGGTAAAATGAATACACTAATAACAAATCAGATTTAAAAAATCAACTTGCAAGATCCAGCTGTTTTAACCCTGAAACAGAAAGAACAAAGAACTGAGAGAGAGAGAGAGAGAGAGAGAGAGAGAGAGAAGGAAACAGGATCCCAGCCTTGAAAGCCAATCCCATGCTCTCAGAAAGGAAGCCCAGAGAAACACGACCCGGGGGGGGAGGGGGGACCACACAGGGAGCAGCCGCTCTGTCTGGGTCTGCCGGGTGGGGCTGTGCCGGGACGGTGCCAGCACGCCCCGGGAGCTGGAATGTGCCGTTAATTTGTAGCAAGCCTGGACTGGAACTGCACAGAAACCCACAAAACCATTCCCACCTTTCAGAGAGCATCACACCAGGCTGGACGGAAATGAGCAGCATTACATTGCATACCCGACGACACGCAGCTGGGGGGGGGGGTAGGGTTATTCTATCAGGGTTGAGGGTCAATTCCTTTTTAAAATCGATTCCCCTTCCTTCACTTGGAGGTGATGTTTCAGAGGCAGAACAATTACTGTGAATACCTGCGGTAGCTGGGGAATGACCCTGTCCCTTCTGACCGGAGGAAGGACACTCATCACAGCCAACGCCGGGGTCAGAGAGCTCTCCAAGAAACCACAGCGCGTCTCTGCAAAGGAGAGAAAACGAATCGGCACAAACGCATTACTGACATTCTGTACCGAGAGGTCTGTCCGATTCTCTGTGCAGCAAGACAAAGAAAAAACAAAAAAAACACACCAGAACCTGACAGTATTTCTGGAAAGATCTGCAACACACGGTGGCTGTATCAAGATCTGCCGACATGTGGGCTCATTTTCCAGCCCCCCCCCCCTCGTGTGGTGTCAAAGGTGTAGTGCGCTGGGTGCGCAGAGTCTCTACATTCCAATTCCATCCTAAAATGAATCCTGGCTCCACACAGCTCCGGTAAGGATTACCAGGAGTTTCCAAACGGTGACAATATTCTACAGAAGAAACAGTCTGATTCAGTAGAACACACCACAGTCCTGCGCTGTATTACAGCGTGTCATTACTGTGTGTGTGTGTCTGTCTGTCTGTCTATCTGTCTGTGTTACAGTTTCCTGCTTCATACAGTGAATACCCCACAGTCGATGCCAGCTGGCCCCAGTCCAGGGTAAATGGAATGCTGAAATTACTAACAGAGCGCTCACTGCCTCCCCTGTGCAGGAGGAAGCTCTGTATTATTTTCCTTGCTCTCTCTATCGTCACTGTAAGATACAGAGAGTCTCTGGCAACACAAACACTTGCTGTCCACTTAGTGACTGTGTGTTAGAAGGAGATACGTAGTAACTAACCAGCGGAGGTAGGGTTTGGACACTGGCTTTTGAAAAGAAACAAATGGGACGGTTTAAAACGAGCAGTTGAGAGAAATGTTTTTCCATTGAGTTTTGCTTTATTTTAGGCACCTCTGCCTTTTCCCTTTCTTCAACATAGGCCCAGCTTCCTGTTCTGCAGGTCAGCTTTACTAAAGGTCTCTTGCATACAGAAGTGTATCTTCATTCAGCCAGCCGCATTTCCAGTGGCTCCCTGTACGTTAGACATGCCTGCCTGACCCTCCACCAAGCAGAGACACACTGGTAATACTCGCAGTGCACTATCGGACTAACATAAACAAACTGGGGGGTCAATACGGTCTGTTTCGTGAGGCGTCTTGTCTGTACATGGCTAAAGTATTATAATGCATTTGGTGTATGGTGATCATCATCCACAATGCGTTAAAAAAAAAAACGATGAATGTTTTTTAATTAATGTACTAATACTATTTTTACGTTACAAATAAAACACAGCTGCTATGCTGTTGCAAAATACTGGCATCTGAACTAATTGAAAAAAAAATGGACAGCCTGTCTGGCGGTCTGTGAAACTGTTTTTTTTTTTTTTTTTAATCCTTGGGATTTTTCAAAACCGCATCCTGTTAATCCGATACAAGCATGTTTAAAAAACTACAACAACAAACAAACAAACAAATAAAAAACTACACCCACAAGCACTTTGTTATTTTACTGTTCAAAACTAAACGCAACTATTAAAAGGGTTTACGTTCAATCAGAAAATACCGGTTCCTTGAGCCAAAAACAACGGTGCTAGCTGGTCAACGGCGAAGGGAATACAGATTAGAAAAGAAAAAAGCTAATATGCGTTTTAAAAAAAGAGTCGCGTTTAGTTAAAAGACGCCCCAGTTCATTTTAAGAAACAGTAGAGCCATTTTTATTTTGTCTACACACATTTTGCCAACTACTCCGCTTACCTCGACACACAGACCCAGATGTGTCTTAAACACTTCTGCAGGGTTTCAGCAATCCGCTCCGCTCCGTTTCTCTCCAGAATAGACCCTACCTTGCAAGAAAAAAAATCCCAAAGTATCTGCTGTTTTTGATGAGAAGAAATGCGTCCACCCGCTCTGAAAATCACGAACGACCGCAGGGAGGAGGGTATGCTCAGTGCCTGTGCTCTGCAAACAGCTGGGTTTGATTAGGGAAGAAGTGGGAGACTCCAGCAGGCGCTGTCTGCGCTCTGTCCTCTCCTCAAAATACAGCCTTTCCAGACACGGGACCGGGAATGAGATGCGGTTCATGTCTGTGAGCGAAACAGAGACCCCTGCTGGCCGTGAAGCGTCATAGCAGATCAGACCGCGCTGCGAGACTGCAAGTGCACTAATGCCATTTATTATTTTATTTAAGAAGCGACTTTTTTAATATTATCTTTTTATCCTCCATATTAAATACGAGTGTCTCATCCAATTAAGTTTTCTATATGTATATTTAGCATCGGTAATTTTTTCTAGAAAAATTAATTGAGCACATTTTTTTTCGTCAGTAGAAACAGCAGTTTATTTAGTTTGTTTGGTTACAGCGTATTTAATTTTCGTAATCAAGTGCCTTTCTAATATATATATATATATATATATATATATATATATATATATATATATATATATATATATATATATATATATATATATATATAAAATACAATTCCCAAGATCCTTCATGGTCTCCTACACGTGTACTCTCGCGATATATATACTCTCCAGCCCCTGTGATATACTGTGAGAAACCCCGTCCGTTCTCCCTTTCCCGCAAGATGGCTCCTAAGGCGAAGAAGGAAGGTCTGTACGACTCGGATATAAATCTCTGAAAATGTTGTAGAAATGCGAGCGTTTCTCTGTCTCTAGCGGTGGAGGGTTAAAGCAGAACAACACAGAGTCATAAAAATGTGAAAACCAGAGTAATATGTGTTAAAATGATACGGTTAGACGCGAGTGAAGTTACAATGGTGCTCTCCCATGCCTCCGTGTGTGTATATCTGAACCTGTATCGTGCAGCTCACACAAGTTACAGCTTTTTAAAATAACTTCAACACTACGCTGTGTATGTTTTGTCGGGCTAGTTGGTTTATATTCTTCTTTTTAAAAATAATTTATGACGACTAGTGCTTTCGTGTCTGGTTAACGTGATCGAGGCCTGTCTTCGGAAATGTAAACATGCTTATTTATTTTAAATACATTTGATTGGCTTTTCCAAACACACAGTTGCTATATTATATTTGAACCTGATTATGGTGTTGATTTCCCATGTCTAATGGCATTTCCCGGTGCCGGTAGTTCATAAATGTGAGCGCCTCTGTTGAAAAACAAAAACGTGGTCATGATTTGCCGACGTCCTGTGGCCTTTTAAGACTGTTGCATCCCTCACAGTCAAAAGCTGATATTAAAAGCTAATTCTGTTAATATAACACGTACACGTGTCTCCCAATTCCGACTTGTTTCGTGTAGATTGTCGAGAGTGGTTGTCAATGAATTTTGCACAGTTGGGGGGGTCTTGTTGTCCAACACCTATAGTTCGAATTGGCTGTAGTCATGCGCATTAGATACATGTGTCCATGTTTCTAATGTGAAGATCAAGGCGTGCTTTAGTACAGAACATGAGCAGTGAAGTGACCCGGGTTTAATACAAGACCGTGCATGTACAGTACAGTGTGCAAGAGGTTAGACAGCCGTGTCTGCGTACCATACACGATGGCTCTGGTATTGTACTCGGTTTAAGGTGCAAATGATGGTATTAGCGATCAAAGAATGACTTGCTATGATTATGACTTAAACCGACTGATGCACCTTCACCGTTTAAATATATAAATCTAGTGTTCATTTAAAAATGTAATAGGAGTTAGTTAATACGTTCTTGATATTTAAGCAGGACAGATCCACTGGAGGAGATGCAGCCTCTCGTTTACAGGGATGTCCTGCCTCTGTATGGGGTCTGGTGTGAAGGATTATACATGGGGAGGGGCTCATGTCATATTCCCTGGTAGCTGTCCCTGGACATTGATGTGGCAGGTTTTTGGAGTTGGTAGCGCATGAGGTTATTGGTGGTTTTGTAGTTTTAAAGGGTTCTACAGAATTCCAGATGATGCTAGGGTTTATGCAAGGATACCACTGTTTATTTCAAATAGGTTTTCATTATTATTTTTTTAACCCATCCAGCTGTCCCTGCCAAAACCGAGGCCAAATCCAAGGCCTTGAAGGCGAAGAAGTCTGTGCTGAAGGGAGTGCACAGCCACAAGAAGAAGAAGATCCACACGTCTCCCACCTTCAGGAGGCCCAAGACTCTCAGACTGAGGAGGCAACCCAAGTACCCAAAGAAGAGCGCTCCCAGGAGGAACAAGTATGTGTGCATGACCCTGAAATTCACTACATTACAGCCTTCCAATCAGGAGCTCAACATCTGTCTTGAATCTTCAAGACAGCACTTGAGGGTCTGTAACTATAGATTAAAAAAAAAAAAAATAACCAATCCATGCACTGAAGTCTTTATAGGCTCCAGCATCAAAGACGCCTCTGCGGTGAGCCATGTGTTGATTTGCCAAAAGTAGACTTAAGATTCAAATGGTGAAGATTTCATGGACGCATTGCGCACGACCAAATAGCTGCAACTACTGTTGATACGTTCACTAGATAAATGATTGAGGCATCTTTTCTTCTTTACGTTGGTGCAAATGATGGTATTGCGATCAAAGCATGATGCACAGTGATTATGAATTTTGGATACTGATGCACCCCTGACATTTTTCGACATTCTTCCTAATCCCTGAATTTACTGTTTCGTTTTAAACCCGTAGAAGGTGTCTAGTCTTATGGCAGGGCGAGTTATGTACTAATTAAGGCTCCCGGTTGTAATGCTTAAGAACTACCCAGTTGCTCCTGAACTGCAATTGATTTTGATAATTCCAATTTCTTTAAAGGCTTGATCACTATGCTATCATCAAGTACCCTCTCACCACTGAGTCAGCCATGAAGAAGATTGAGGACAACAATACCCTTGTGTTCATTGTTGCTGTCAAGGCTAACAAGCATCAGATCAAGCATGCGGTCAAGAAACTGTACGACATTGATGTGGCCAAGGTCAACACACTGATCAGGTACTACACTGTGCTTGCATAGCTTCATGACTAGGAGTTGAGTGTCGCTGACATTATCTTCTAATTTTCCAATCTTAATGTGCAATTGATGGAAACTTTTAATGTCTGATTCAGTTTGATGTTTTCAAAGGAACCACTGATGCACTAAATCTAGCACAGTAATGGTCCTTGTTAAATGTACATTTTTTTTCATGAACTGTTTTTTCCTCAGGCCTGATGGTGAAAAGAAGGCTTATGTACGTCTTGCACCAGACTACGATGCTTTGGATGTTGCCAACAAAGTAAGTAACGTATTTAAAAAAAGATAATCGAAATGTAAAATCTGAGCGAAAAAGTAACTTGTTGAAAATTTAGTATAGACATATGTCAAGTTTTATTTATTGTGGCAACCATTTTAAGAGAAGCTGCTTTTGTTTTTGGGGAGCAGTGTAAATGCCAAGTATGTTGGTAAAATTAAGTTTACAATTCTCTGAACCTTGTAGTTGGATGCATGGTGACCTTTTCTCCCATTAGTGCAACTTAATGAAGGATCATTTGATTATAGATTGTAATTCTGTGTTATTGTATCCCTCCCAGGACTGTCTTCACTTTGCTTGCTTGTTTTATTTCTGATTTTAAGTGTAGCTGCACATGTTTGTTTTGAGTTACAATCATAATTCTAATAAGAACCTAGGCATTCCTGTTTAATAAACTTTCAGTGTCTCTGATTACAATCTGATGTTTTCAAAGGAACCACTGATATGCAATGTGGAATCAAAAGATGTGCTGTGTTTTCAGATGTGAATTGGATTTGTACCTTCATGGAAATATATCTGAATGTCTCCAGGTTTCTCTCCTGGTGCAAAAGAGAGAAAAAAAAAAAAAAACCTGCTACAATACTAACAGTGTTCTTTTCTTGCTTTCAGATTGGCATCATCTAAACTGTCCATCATGGAATGTACAGATAAAAATAAAGTTTGTAAAAATTTCAGAGTGGGCTGTGTCGGAGTCTTTTTGTATAAAGTGTAACTGGCACACACATGGGCAGCCTGCCTGACCCCTGGGTTCAATTTTACTAGAGGTTTACAGACTACCTGGCCTTGCACTTTGCAGGGGTAGACAGTGCACCTCACCTACTTCCAGATGCATTCCCAGCAGTATTGCAGTAATCCAGTAAAGTACTTGTCCCTATGCATTAACCCAATACCTCTCAAGACTAGGCTGTCTTCACTACAAGCTGTTTAATTGCTTGGGCTCTGTTTGATAAGCGGTCATCGCATGGCTGCTAGGAATGACTTCAATTGCATCTTCAAAGAATTAAGAAAGAGGTTTGCTTTTATGCATGTATTTTTCATAAAACGAGTAACAAAGGTTATGGTGTCCCAAGCTTAGTGGGTACGTCAGAATTGTGCATACACTAGAGGGCAGCAGAGGCTGAACATTTCTAACAAGCAAGCGCTTCATTTTAGTGCCTGAGTGTCCTGCTGACCTGAAGAAGCAGATTCTGATAAAGACGTCTTTGTGCTGCTCCCCCCTTCAGTGCACATGTTAATTAATGATTCTTTCTAAGAAGCAGTTTTTATTTTTGAACAGTTCATCAGACAAATTGGTATCCTGAATGTAACTGCTGAAGCCAATAAAACGATGGGTTGTCTAATGACTTTTGAAGACAGCTGCTTCTTTTATACAGATTTGTCTTGCTCTGCAATATTCCTATTTTTTTTTTTTTTTATTGATGCTCTTAACTATTCAGTTTCAAATACCTTGCCAGAGGCTACACACAGTCTTTCATTAAAGCCTTTATTCAATAAACCCTCCCCACACTTTAACATCATCTTAACAATCAAGATTCAATTAGTTGCACTGATGGAACGATGTCTTTACTTACTCTCTGTTCTTGTCAGTGATTTGAATTGCACTTTTTAAGTAAAGTGTAGACCGTTGCCAAGGGATCACTGGGTTTTTTTTAAATATTTTATTGCTCATGTAGCAGCATGGTCCCATGCACACATAGCGGTTATGAGGAGGCATGTCGGTGCCTGCCATGTTTATCCAATTCTCAAAAAAAAGACACCAGATACTGGGAGGGGTCCTCCTGTAATTTGTAAGAATGATGTAACCAGAAATCAACCTTTTGTTTTACCGGTTCGGGCTTGACTTTCAGCAGGATTCCTTTGTAGGCAGTTCTGTTTCCCCCCCTCCCCCGATGGCTTTGCAAATCAGATTGCATTGCCTAGCAGTTTGTGCAGGTCCAGGTTTTTGCCACAAGACCAGGGTGGCACTGTTAAATCCTATCCTTAGTGTATGTGCAAACAGAAGCTCTTGAGAACAGCTCTTGTTAACTTCAGATACTGTGATTACCTTGGTTTGCAATGAATTGTAATGTGGGAATAGTCCTGTGCTAAGACCCCTGTGACACTGCTATTTCCTTGCCTCCGGATTGGTTGGAAACACATGCAGTGTTGTGATGTGCTGAACCCACTCCCTCCTGCAGCTGCTGGCACAGAGAAACAGGATTCCTATTAAAGTGATACTGGAGTGCGAATGCTGCTGTGGCAAGCCAATTCCTTTCATGCAGAGATTATGGGTGGAGAATCATTAGAGCTGTTATACACTTCAAATTGAACATACTGTACATTTGTATAGAACACCCCTGCATCTAATGAAATAGATGAACCAAGAATTGGTCTTGCATTTCAGGTCCCAGTAAAATCAAATGTACTGTGTGCGTTATTATAATGTAAACTTTTTTGACTAACATAACCAAATTGATAAAAACAACTTTTTTTTTTTTTTTTTGTATGCTCACACACACACACACACACACACACGTCCAATTTCTTCACAGGAATATAGCAAATACAATGTAAAATAACCAGCAATGGAATGCATCACCCCTCTGGACTTATTACAAGAAACAACAACACAGTTAGAATCACAATGTAACAATTGTACCGCACACAGTATGCACATCTCTGTCATCAGCTGTTTTATTCAGGGAGTGCTTTTGAAAACGAATCCTTGGTTTTACAATTGCTGTGAATCAGAGTGATGTGCTGTGACTTGGCTACAGTGCGTTTAACCCGATACTGCCCAAGGTCCGTCAAACAGCTTCTATACTGTGATTACCAGAGCACACATATTAGTGTTTGTTTAGGATTTTCAAGTCCTTATTTTGATGTGTTGCATGTACGTTATATTAGGCACAAGTAGAATTTTGCTTTTTTGTAATACACAGTTATGAGGCTTGCAGAATCCTTTAGGACAGGGGTGCCCAATCCTGGTCCTGGAGGGCCGGTGTCCCTCCTGGTTTTTGTGCCAACTATACACTAAATTGCTTAATTGGGCCAATTAAGCTTCTAATAAGTGCTTGATTGGTCCAATTAAGTAATTTAGGGCACAGTTGCAACAAAAGCCAGGAGGACACTGGCCCTCCAGGACCAGGATTGGGCACCCCTGCTTTAGGATATGTGTTAGGTTTGGCAGTATGGGGTTAAAGCAACGAGTGCAATGCAACATCAGCCTGCGAGAAACAGGCCTGCTTCTTGTTTCTGTTACCTTACCTGGTAAACTATTCCAGGGATGGGAATATGACTCCTATTGCAGGTGTTACTACCAGCTTGATTAGCCCCAGTGTGTCTTACTAAACTCCTACTAAAACCAGAAGTGGATCACACTGCTGTGCAATGGGAGTCGTGTTTCCATCCCTGTATTATTCCATGCATCTGTTTGTAGTAACTTTACTTTCACTCTCTCTACTGTTTTAAATGGCAGTACTATGTAGTTTAGTCTTTTTCTATCTAGACTAAAGCTATTTGAAATAATGTAACGTGTCTTCAGTGCTGGTGACACTTAATCCTGGGAATTGCATCAGAAACGAATATTTTGCAGGTCAATGAGGGTGTTCATTTGGTACAGTGGATAGTGTCCTTTAAAAAGGCACCAGAGCGTAGTGTACTCCTGGAACCGATGCCCCGATGCATGAGGCACAGGGCACAGAGATACGCTGGAGGTTTGGCGTATTCCAGAGGTCAAGGGGAGTTCTTCAGTCATACACGAACTTGGTGCTGTTGTTGCTGGCTGCGCTGTCCTTGCCGCAGTGCGCCGCGCGTCTCTTCGGACGCAGGAAGTCGGTGTGGACGAGGCGCTGGAAGTAAACGAGGATCATGCCGTTCATGAACACCATGGTGAAGAGGAAGAAGGCGGCGTGGTCCAGGGCGTGGAAGTGCTGCACGATGTACCACGTGAGGTAGAACTGCGTGCTGAGGCGGAACGTGACGTAGGTCACCAGGTTGATGTACTTGTTGACGCGGTAGAGCCCCGAGTCCTGGGCGCTGGCCAGCTTGAGCAGCAGCCGCGTGTGCAGGAAGACGCTGTTCACCTCCACCAGCAAAGCGACCACAGTGCCGCCCACGTAGTGGTGAGAGTAGATTGCGTACATGAAGCACAAGAGCACCTGCGCACAGAAACAACACGCTTTAGGAGCTGGCAGTGGATCTGAATGGATGGTTATCTTGCACTAACTCATGTTATTTTAGGTAAAGCAGTCTGATCAGGGTCTGTGAAACCAGTCGATAGAGTCAAGTAGATCGCTCTACTGGATTCCTGCATTAAAGATCTGAGAGAAAAGTTTTAACAGTGCAACTCTTCCACAAAAAAATAATCACATCGGACTAATATGTTGATAGGGTTTAATCCAGGATCTCAACCTCAATTCTCTGTTTTAAGAGCATCGTACCTACAGATATCTAACGGATTAGGTCTTTAAATTCCTAAACTAACAAGTATGGTTTTGCAACGTCTGCACTCAAATGCATTTTAAGAAGAACCCGTTTGAACAACACGCGTTCGATTCCTCGTGTATTTTAAGAGGCTAAAGACCCCAGGTGGGCTAGTCGAGAGTCGCTGTCACAAGCCTTCAACCCCCAAGCAACAGCGCTCTGCACCGTCACAGAATACATCCTCTGTCGCTTTCACACTGCATAACAAAAGCCGTTTTGTTTTCAAGCAAAGGGGGAGAAGAAACGGTGGCTCTGACAAATGCATGGAGTGCATTCATCGGGCTCTTGCAGTCCAGTAACAAAAGTACCTCCATTGTGTCTGAGACAAGAATCAGGATTTATCGTTCGTTGACCTCCGCCAACCAAAGCCTTGTGAATAACTGCAGAAGGCATTTTAAATTGCTCTTTTGTTCGTCTGTGCGTGTGGAGAAAAAATAACTGGAAGAGCTGTACAGAGAGGCGAGTACTAACGCACGATCTATAGATCACTGTGGAAAGGGAGCCGTTTCACTCTATATAAGAAATATTATTTATTTGTAAAGCAAAGTGTTAATTGACTGAATGTTTTAATTGAGATTTTTAAATGCCGTTGAGGTTGTGCCAAAGCCAATGGAAAACGATATTAAATCTGCTCGATTATAGATCTGCACGACTAATTACAATGAAACGACTACGAATCCACTTATTTAACAAATACATCTGGTCTGCCTTGTTCACCACTTCAATGGCGTGGTATTTTAACTCGCTACTAGAGGATGGAAGGAAAGGCCAGCTTTGTCACGTGTTCACCTACCATAGCGTGATGCACCAGAAACTCCCAAGATGCCCTGGACTGCCCGCTGAGGATGATGTCAGCTGCGTCCTGGACGAAGTACCCTGGTGCAGGCAAAAACCGGGACATGGTTCAATTAGAGATACTAGATACTGCATTCATTACCAATCATCAGAAGAGTGCTATTCGTTTAGGCATTACTGCAAAGAAATTGTGGAAGCATAGATATTCTTAATACCTCCACTGTGCTCTTATTACAGAGTCAGCACAGGGCGGTTTGTTGAACCTAGACTACATCAGGGTAAGCAACGGCTGGGGTTTGTAGAGCATTTTACAGCACTGGGGGGATCACCCTGGATTTCATCAGCACAATGGCTGTAAACCAGGGAGAGGCAGGAGCTGATGCAATCCAGCCTCAGTACTGTGAAATACTTCAATCAAATCCAGCCGTGGTTTATCCACACAGCAGGCAGGCTGATCAATCCTCTGGGCTGACATCTGTGTTTTACAATAGACAATCCAGGATCCCTCTAAGCTGACTCTGGCATGGAGGTGTGTATTCCAGATACTGAGGGGGCTGGGCCTGACAGCATATCAGCCAGAAGAATGTGTTTTTTTTTATGAGGCTGCTCCCAGTTTGCGTGGGAGTTGGATGTGCTTTCGCTACCCTGCCCAATATTAGTCAAACAGTCTGTTAATGATTTAAACATGCGTCCGGCTGACTCTTTCTAATAGGTCCCCTTTCAAACCACTCAGATAAATGGAAACAGACTGGATAGGACAGAGGCACTCTGGTTGTTAATAACAACTGGAAACACGACAGTTCAAAAGGCTTTGCGATTTTTTAAATTAGTATTTTTAATTGTTCTTTTTTAACAATTGCAATTTATATTTCTTTATGCAGTTTTATATAACGGCACAACACGTCATTTCCCAGGCTCTTTGAATAGGAAAATCCAGTCAATATAAATTGCAAGCGTGAAAGAAAGAAAGAAAATTTAAAAAGTTAAAAAAAAAACCCGCCTGCGTTGCTGTAGAGCTCAGACTGTTAACAAAAAACTTCCCTTAATATTATAACAGACCAGTCTGTATCCAAACTGCTTGAGATGACAGTAACAGATACTCTGCACACTGTATGTTCATTTACAACTCACTACACCAGGCCACACGTGGAGCGTGGTCTCCTACCTGAGGAGATGCACACCAGCAGGTAGTCCACAGTGGTGTAGGACGAGTAGATCTGAGACGTCATATCTGGAGATGAAAACACGCTGGGGAAAGAGAAGCCAGACAGTTACTCTGAGGTGCTGCTGCTGAAACTGTCCCCGCCCCCTTCAGCGGCTTTCCTTTACCCAACCAGCTGCTTCCTCTGTTGACTGACATGCTTTCAGCCAGTAACATGCTTGGAACCGGAAGACACTGCCGAGGTGAAGTGACCCAGGAAGTGCATGTGTAACAGCTTTCCTGAAAGTAAGGCATAGCAACTGAGAACTTTCTTTAAACCAGAGTAGTTCAGGATCCCGTGTTTTAAAGTGAAAATACATGTTTGCGATAACGCACGTTTATTTCAGACCTGCCCAGCCAATAAAATATTATTATGTTAGCTACAGCTACTTAAATCGCACGCTGGTTTTATATGGAGGGTTGCCCCATTCCCTTTCCTTTAGCTGCAGTTACAACACTTTACCACCTGGTGTTGCTGTGCACCAATGGAAATCCCCATCAATTAAACCAGTCACTTGGCCGTGCCTCTCATAACCCTAAACCTAACCCCACCCAGGCACAGACACGCCTGTTTTCAATACCCAAACCTACACTGAGCCTGCGAAACAGGTTTCCAGATTAACTCAGGATTGTCAATGAAGGAACAGGCACAATTACATTTCAGAAACAATTCTAAAATGGGTGCCTTAAATATAGTGCTGACCTGGACTTTGACAATCTGTGAAGGCTTGTTTTGTTTTTTTCTTCACTTCCTGCGCTGCAGGTCACTTCCTAATGCGTTAACCCATGTGACCTGCAGCACAGAAGTGGATTTGATACCAGGAAGAGGAATGTTAAACTTGATCTAAAGCGCTGGGTTTGAAAAAAAAAAAACTTCAGTACAATAGAGGGCAGTGATATTGTTGCTTGAGTTGATAAGAGATTAGAAAATTTGTTTTAAACCCTTGATTAACACTCCTTTATTAGGAGGTGGGAGCGCTGAAGTAGTATCATTCAAGAAGTTTATGTAAGGGCCATGATAGTTTTTCATAGAGATTGCAGGGATGGAAATAAGACTCCTATTGCACAGCAGTTTCACACGTTCCAGGTTTTACTACAAGCTTGATTAGCCCCGGTGTAGAGGTACTGTAACAAGCTCAGGTGTGTTTTGTTAAACTCATAGTAAAACCAGGAATGGATCACACTGCTATGCAACGGGGATATTTCCATCCCTGGATTGGCCCACTCCCCATCTGAAATAGCAGCCGATCTGAACAGGATCAGAGGTGTGTGTGTGTGTGTTCAAGAACCGCCTGTGGAGCTGGGTGAACCAGACTGGCACAATGCACTGAAGGCATGCTCCATACCGTGATGCCTCAGCCAGCTTTGGGTACCAGAATGGAGTCTCTGCTGAGATCAGGACTGGTGCCCCAGAGGCCATAGGCATGTTACCCCAAGTTACCCCGGTCTTTAAAAGAAACACAAATCGTATCCAGAACTTGAAACTCCCAGTCGCAAATTAGAAAGGAAAACTGGAAGCGAGTCAAACGTAATGTTTCTCCTGCTGGTAGTCTTCTATCACCAGGTTACTTACCATAGCACAGCCCAGGGTCCGGTCAGTAAGGAATGCACCAGAGACACAGTCAGGTTCCTCCATCGCCAGCTTTTCACTTTGTCTTGTTCTACATGCTTTGGAATAGGCAAGTCCCTTAGCAACCTGTGCACCAACCTGAAAGCTACAGCAAACACGAGCACGGACAGGGTGGGGTACTTCTGCAGTACGACTCGGAGTGGTTCCATACTCTTCTTCTTCTTCTTCTTCTTCTTCTTCCTCTCCCCTCGTGCTGCCTCTGAGTCTCCGCAGACTAGGCGTGTGTCGGTGTGTAAGTTTTTCCGAAGTCCCGTGGCTCCTCTAGTTCCCCAGCTTTGCAAAATGACAGCAGAAGAAGTTCTCAGATTTCTCACTTCCTGAGCTGCTGCTGTAGGCTGGTGCTGCTGGGACGGCCCACAAACAGATCCAGCTCCACGACTTGATCACCCCAGCGAGTTTAGGAGAACAGAGAGTGAGAAAGAGAGGAGGAGGAAAGAAAAAGGGAGGGAGCACAAACAAAAAGACAAAAGCAAGGAGGGAGAGACTAAGAGGCAGAAAGAGAGAGAAGGGAGGGAGCAGGGCTAGCCCTTCCTAATGAAGAATGCATGGCATTCACAGAACACATTCTGCATAATAGGCATTACCAAAGCGCCAGTGTCTCTCACGCAGAACAATCCCGCTGTGTGTGTGTGTGAGTCTCCCATGGAGATATCTCTGGGCTCTCGCACTGTGCACATCTATTGGCCTGTAATCTGTCTGTGGATCAGAGTATCAGAGACACGGAGCCTGAGGTGGTAAAGCAGCAGAAAAGAAGCTGCATACTGTTCTATGCAAACAACTGCTCTGTTTTTCCAACAGGCTTTTTGTATAAACTGCAGATGATCCAGAGAGCTTATCGGTTTTGCATATTGTACAACCGATAACACAGTTTCACCCTCACCTGTGTGTTTACTGCCTACTGTCACCAATCAGAGAGCACAATGGAGATCGATGACCTCTCTACAGCATCTATCTATCTATCTACCTTACTGGAACAACTTTCCATTTTACGATGTGGAATAGTTCAATTTCAAGAGAAAAATACTCATGCCCTCCAACCTTCTGAAGAAAAACATACCTAGATTTCCCATGGCCCTGAAAAACGTCTAGCGTTTCTGAACGAGGGAGATGGTAAATTTCTCCAGCAGGGAGCGGTGTTGGCATCTTATAACAGAAAAGTGTTGTTACTATACCTAACAGCAGAGGGCTGTGCAGTACAGGTTTTAGAGAGATCTTTTGCACTCTGACGCTTCTCAAAAGGTTGCTTTTCAGTAACTCAGCGAGTTCAGGTTGTGAATGGAGACGTTGTAGCTGCTGATTAATAAAATGTCTTTAATCCTTGTTTTGCAGTCTGCTGATTGCACTGGTGCAGCTCCACAGCAATGTCTGAGTGGGCCAGAGGTGTCCAGGGGCCCTTTCTTGCAGAGTTAACTTTATGTCATCTGGGCTAATTTGACCTTTTATCCCAAAGAGTAAATTAAATGGAAGAAAGACACGTGTTAGCATTTAAAAACTAGAAACAATCACAACACATATTTAATTCAAAGGCAGTAGAACGGTGTTAGGTTGTTTAGTTCACATTTTGTATTATGAAAGGTTTGAAAATCTACAGCGGCTCACTGAGGACATGTGGTACTTCCAGATCCTGAGATCATGGATCTCGTGATCTCCACATAACACGTCTCTATTTTTTTCCCCACTGCCCTTAATGGGACACTGTAAAAATCAGCCCCACTGTTCCTTAAAAGGCCAATAAAAGACATGCTGTTGCAATACCTGAATTGATTCACAAGAGGGCAGCAGTTACCAACAAAACCCTTTTGTTAACCCATCGCCTTGTCTTTTATATATGATACTGCTCTGTTTCTTGTGTTGCTTTGACCCCAAAGGAGATGCCACCTCCATCTCATGCCACCTCACTGCCATGTGTCACACAGCAACATAAGGTCGATGGCAGTGCCAGGTTGGCTGTGGGTGGGTGTGTCTGTGTGATCCTATCTAGGTACATTATATAACGAGGGCTGAGATTGAGGAAACAGGAATCACAGCTAATCAGTTTGTTATCAGTGACTTTACCTGTCGGACGTCACCAGCTGGTTTCAGCCCACACGTTGTTGCTATGCCAATCTACAGATCGATTCACCTTGAAAATCCGGTGTCTCTGTGCAGCTGGAGGCTTGATTAATGCTTGGCAGCAGTGGAAGAATGAGGCACAGGAATCAGAAGGGATTGCAGAACTTCAATGGAACGGAATTCTGGGGGGATTCTGAGTTCCGATCCCAGCTCAGGCACGTCATTCCGTTAATCTGGGGGGATCCACAATGCAGTATGGTACAGTCCTGTCAAAATCCCCATAGCACTTGTTAATATTAAGTAAGCTGTATTAGAATATTTTCACTAGTATACCATGTCATGGGTATCCATACAGACTGGAGAATATTTCCAAAAAGGTTTTTTTATTAAAGATGAAAGACTATTGTAATTTAGCATTTTCAACAGGAGAACACGGTAACAGGGATGACAATGGGGAAGAGTTGTCATTTATCTAGAGAGAGAAAGCAGAATTTAACAAGAGAGGCTCGTGAATGTGAGGCTGCACAAAGCTGCTCACACAACAGTTCACCTCTTTTCTGTCTTTTACTGTTGTGTTTTGTTTTTATCAGCTCTCTATTTCCTCCTCACCAGTCATCAGACCCCCTCCCACAGTGGCAATAAAAGTTTACCCAAGCCAGCCAAGACCAATACTTCAAACCCAGAGCGCACAGATGAATACTGAGTGAGAGCAGAGGGCAGGAGACACTTCTCTACACAGAGTGGTGAGGGGATGGGATGGGTAACCCAGCCACGTTTCCTTATGTTTGCAAGTGGGAGCTGATGTGAATGTTTCTGAAGATATAAAGCCATGACTCAATCATAGGCTATACTGTAGTGTTAATGAATACCACTAGACAAACACTTTCCAGGTGCTGCCATTCTATCTGCTAAGGACAGAGCCGTGGCCTTTGTAATGCTGTTAACAAAGGAGCCCTGTGAGGCTGTGGTCTTGTGTGGAACAGCACCCCTCTCACTCTGCCAGCAGGAATAACAGAGGCGCTGTTTGGAAGGGGGTTTTATTAAGGGAGAGTTCGCTGAGGGCAGGCGTGTGCGTATTAGAAGAGTCAGTTCACTTGCGATCTGTGTGTCAGTGGAAGGGCTGTCCTGCTAGTCAGAAAGCTTAAACAAGCCATGCTTTCTGCTGTGAGAGTGTGTTGAAACGGGGCAGGCTGCGAGGCTGACATCAGTGAATTACACACACTCTGCAGGGCTCCACTACAGTCAACACATGCTCTGTATGACAAGGCCTTTCTTTAATGATAGTCTATCCTACCTTTTAAATCCCACACACTGTGCATCTATTCAGGTGATCAAGGCGGGTCTGACCCTTATAAAAGTGTACAATGGTAAAAGCACAGGGAAGTGTATTGAAACACAGGTGAAGCACAGGTAAGCATTGGAAAGAATAACATGATCTGCAGCTGTTGAGATCAATTCAACCTCATTCTGCATGTTTATAAAAACAATGTAAAACCATGTGCTGTAGCTTGAGGCTAAGAAAGGGCTGATCATGAAGGGGTTAATAAGCGGTTGAGGAATATACATTCATACTGATGGATAGTCAAGCAGGAGCCTGAAGGGCTTGTTGCACTTAGGAGACTCCCCGCCCAAGTTTACCTGGCTCTTAAATAAAGTGCAGCGCCCCAGAGCTTCTCACCTATGAGCAGTGAAGCTGGATTAGGGGCGGAGCTTTTCAGTTTCGCTCGTCACAGTGTTATCCTAACACAGGAGGAGCTGGTTTTTTGCTGCACACACTTTACCTGAGTTGATGTCCTGTATGTTTTGTCAGCACGTTGTCATCAGACCGATACTAGCCTGCATGTCTCTGTGTTTCTAGTACTGCAGTCTCCACCCTCTCTGGGTTACTGCGTAAACATTTCATTGATATTGGAGTGCAAGATCATTGGGGTTATCCCACTTCAAAACTGACCAACACTATTTGTCGGCACTGTAATTATTGATAAACCAAAGTGCAGTAAAGCTTAGTGAATGTGTGATAAAGCATTGGCAAGTATAGTATAGCCCAGGCAGGTTTCAAGGGGCTAAAAATACCTTGAAGGGAAAGTAAACAAACTGGACTGTGAGCTAGGGCTGATAAAGTAGAATGCACAGACGGGTCAATGTGTCTGGATATTTCCATGTAAAAATGAAACATTGTGGGACAGCTTTAAGCACTGCATGTCAGTTTTGTAACATTACAGGTTAATTAAACACACTTAGCTCCTGTATACTAATACCACAGGAGACCTCAAGTAAACACACGGGCATGTCAGAAATGTTTCTTGAGTTCACGTGATTTCAAAAGGAGCTCTTTTATTGCCCACTGAAGCAGAGACGATTGCAGTTTTGAACGAGTCCCTCTTAACAATCCCCCCTGAAATGGGCGGTTCTTCTTTTCAGTTAATCACCGAATGGTTTGATCACAAAACAAGCCCTTTCTGTAGGCTCGAGTTCCCTGCTGGGTTTCTGTATCCAAACAAGTGACGAAACTCCTGCTATCTCAGAGCTTGTTTTCTCAGAGCCTGTGTTAATCACTCAGACCCCTAATCACACAGTGCCCACTGGCTGAGTGCTGAGTGCTGAGTGAGAGCCTCATTGAAATCCCGCCCTCCTCATCTGGGACACTGTGCTGGAAATTCGTTCCAGCAGCAGAAACTCGACTGGAGGAGCCACGTGTTTAAACAAGGAAGACAGAGGTTTATTTGTTCTTTTGTTAGTCTTTTTATCTGCTATCTACTCTCTTAAGAAAGATAGCATCTCAGAGGGTGCTAGTTTACGCTTGTCTCCGACACCATTCTCACTGTAGAGCCCTCCGGCATATTCTTATCCATTTCTCATCACATCAGTAAAAGTGTGCTGCTGTATACCATGGTAAAAGCACAGTAAAGCGTAGTATAGCACAGTGCAAATGCAATGGCATTAAGCAACCTAAATCCCAAACATGTAAATCGCAGTACAGTAGAGCACCAGAGATGACAAGAAGACTCCCGTTGCATAGCAGTTTGATCCATGTCTGGTTTTACAATGAGTTCAATAAGACACCTGAGCTTGTTACCTGTACACTATGGCTAATCAAGCACATAGTAAAACCTGGAACGGGTGAAACTCCTATGCAATAGGAGTCTTATTGCCAACCCTGGTAGACTGATGAAGGCATACAAGCTGAAAAGTGTCCACTTTACCTTAGAATTGTGATTGAGCGTTTTGAAGCTACGGGAAGTATGCATGTGTGTGCATATCTTAATGCTAGATCTCTGTCATTGCTACAGACAAATAAACAATTAAAAACAAATCCAATTAAAAACGAAAGCGATACATCTTTTTTAAAACAGCATGCTTTTTTTTTTTGCTTTGTTTTGCTTGCTTTGGCTGCTTTAGATCACACATCCATCTTGAGCCCACATTCAGGACACACTCTCTTAATCTCAAGGGTCCAGGCAGGCACAGCAAACACACACTTGTGCTAATGGAATCGCGCTGGGCTGGGGGGCTGAGAGGTCAGGCAGGAAGGAGCTGCCCCTCACTGCACTCAGGGGAGGGAGTGCTGGCATGCACGGGATGTGGCTGATACAGAAACCGTCTTTGTTCCAGTTCAGGACACTTTATTTCATGACACCTTCCTCTGGTAGGATAGAGATTAGAGAGATGAGGGAGGCTGGGAGGCTGAGAGGAACTGGTTCAGCAGCCTCGCTTTCTCGTCAGCAGATTTGCATATAGCAGTAAGCGTCCCGGAGCTCATACTGGAAAAGCAATCTGCACCCAAATAAATCTTTAAGTTATCAGAAAAACTTTCGCTGCACCCCTATAGAAAGTCTCCAGGTAATGCATTTTTAGGATATTTTCAATAGCCAGTAAAATCTGCACAAATGGGTCCAAAATGGTCCAAAATGAAATGTCATTCACCTAAATTGTGGTTTCTGGTCGGGTTCGTATCAGGGACAGTTTGTTTATGCCCCTTCATGGTAAGCCTCTTCGCTCAGGTGACTTTCTGCTGCTTGATGTCAAAGACGGTAATACTTAAGAGCAGCCTAGTGCTGAGAGCCGAGGAGTTAGCTGCAGTGTGCAAGCTGTTAGTTCACAGAATAGTACTTCTGAGGACTCTGCCCTTGACAGCTCACCTGGCAGATTAAACAGTTAAATATTAACCTGCTTTCTCTTATCAAAAACACAGCCTGACCCCTAGTTTACACAGCTTCCACTGATAAGGTGGATTCAGGGTCTCCTGTGACTTCCCAGTCTGATATTACAGAGTGACTGGCAGGACGTCGACCCACAGTTATGTTTAGTTTACCCTGACATAGAACTCAGTGGTGATTATTATCTGCATTCTTCCATAGCTTAGTTTTTACTGTAGCTGAGACCAGTTTGCTGGCATTCCATGAAGGTGCTTTCAGCAGTAGGGACTTCTCTCTCATTGGACGTGGAACCTCAGTGGTAGCACTGCCACGAGCAGCCTCATACTGTTTAGTGTGTTTACAATTACACCTCTGACCTGAGCCGGCTCAGAGCCCATTCGATTAAAACATTCTTCTGACTCGGGCCACCCATTTACACTTCTGCTGTGTTTGTAGCTTCCCTGGCCTCTCACTACAGGACAGGACCAGTTCTGTGTTAGTTGACTTGAGCAGAGATAGTACAGAAGCGAAAGACTGACACAGTCTCACCTCCTCCTAGATTTCTGACCCCAACTTGAAACGAAAAGACGATTTCATTAATCCAGGAATCAGAAGGCTCTCGAAGATACCACGTTACATCTGACATCTGACACCTGTTTCAGTGAAATAGTGAAAAGGCATTGTACATTGTGAAAAGGCATTGCAAAACACAGCCAAGTATAGTAATTCCCTGTGAAAGTGCATGGCAGCACATGTTTGAATTCACAGTGTAATAACCCTTTTCTTTGGTGTCCATTCACAAAGCTTGCTCTGTAAACACAGCCAGCTGTTGTGTGCATTGAGCAGCTGGGCACTCTGGTTTCATACAGTATCCTCGCTATTTGCATTCAAATACACCAAAATGCATTTCCTACCCAGTGATATCGCGCTGATAGAAGGAATACACTTTCTAGCAGACATTACAAACACCTTGTGTGGCTCCCAAGTAAAATTACTTTTAAATTATATTTTTAACAGTGTCGCTAAGCATTGTAAATTAATCCAGTTTAATCCAATGTTATACTTCAGGGATTGAATTAAGACTTCTAATGCAGAGCAGTTTCACCCATTCCAGGTTTTAATCTGAGCTTGATTAGCCCCAGTGTATAGGTAGCAAGCTCAGGTGTGTCTTATAGTAAAACCAGGTATTAATATACAATTTGAAGTAACATAAAATTTGCATTTGCTACACATGCTTATAATGTTTCCTATAGGGCTGTCATTAGCATGTTACTGTTTAGTCAATGTATATTTTGCTTGACTACGACAGCATCCACCTTTGTTTGCAAAACTCTGTACCTATTCTTTATCTGCCAACGTTGCGATTCTCAAAGCTGGTGCCCTCGTCCAATTTTGTTTGCGCGCTTCTAAGAAGTTTGTCCCAGCGGCTCTCCTGTAGTAGCCTCGGACGTGTTGCCTGGAGACCGGGTGGATGTTTGTGTCAGACAGCAGACCGACGCTCACAGTCATGGAGAAATATGAGAAAATCAAAATTGTTGGCAGGGGAGCTTTTGGGTAAAATATTTATAGAAACTTGGTATTTGCTGCATTCATTACAGCTCACTTTTCACGGCTTCGGAAGTCGTTTACTTTACAAGTTATTATTACGTGACTTTAAGTCTTTAGAAAAGCGAAAAATAACCACACTACACGTCAACATTAGTCAGATATATGCACGACGTGCTATAAATATAGC
This sequence comes from Acipenser ruthenus, assembly GCF_902713425.1. Taxonomy (NCBI): domain Eukaryota; kingdom Metazoa; phylum Chordata; class Actinopteri; order Acipenseriformes; family Acipenseridae; genus Acipenser; species Acipenser ruthenus. Next base: position 1,711,964 of record NC_081214.1, read on the forward strand.
TAGGCCTATAGGGCATACATGTGTCAACACAGAATTAATTTAACAACTCGCAGATAAGTCACTGTGGAGCCTTTATATTTCATAACAACGGTTTGTATAAAAGTTGTGATTCATGTATTATCACGGGGGAGTTGTTCGTTTCACTGATAATTCACTAATATGCACTGCTTAATGACAAGATGCATATATGATTAAACTGTTATTAAAGTTTGCGATAACATGAGAACCAGGTGTATTGAGTGTACACCCAGTTTTATACCCTGGTATATCCTTTGTTAACAGCATTGTTCACTTGTGCCGAAACAAGACTGACCAGAAGCTGGTGATCCTGAAGGAAATCCCTGTGGAACAGATGACCCGAGACGAAAGACTGGCCGCTCAGAACGAATGCCAGGTCTTGAAGCTGCTGAACCACCCCAACATCATTGAGTATTATGAGAACTTCCTCGAAGACAAGGCACTCATGATCGCCATGGAGTACGCACCAGGTATGCTGCACCAGCACATTTGTACAACATGTAGGTCAAATAAAGGGTTAATATAGGGGTGCTGCTGTATAACTTCAGGCTAAAACATTTCCTGTTTGTTTCAAAGTAATCCAATGTCAAAAACCCAAGCTGCATGAACAGTTCTCAATAGGTGCACGAGTCCCACAAAATGTATTTTATTTTGCATTGAGCACTGGTACACTGTGTCGGGTTTGTTTATGCAATCAAGTAAAAACACATTTCTTTTTAACCTCTCGGCACCTCCTGCAAGGAGGCACACTGGCTGAGTACATTGAGAAGCGCTGCAACTCTCTGCTGGATGAAGACACCATCCTGCACTTCTTTGTGCAGATCCTGCTGGCTCTCTATCACGTCCACAACAAGCTCATTCTGCACCGGGACCTCAAGACCCAGAACATCCTTCTGGACAAGCGCCAGATGATCGTCAAGATTGGAGACTTCGGCATCTCCAAGATACTTGTCAGCAAGAGCAAGGCTTACACTGTGAGTCTGCGAGATACTGGTCCATCTTGTGACTTCATGACTGGACTAGTACAGTACTGTAGTGCAAATGAAATGTCCACTCTCGTTTTTCTGTTGCTTTCCTAACTATTTATGACTTTCCAAAGAATAGTATATTGCATATCAGCGAAGCCTCCAGTGTGTACTGACCCAAGCTCACTGATGGTATGCATTAGTTACAGAGATATGTAAGAGACCATTGCAATGTAGTGCAGAGTCACAAACATGCAATTCCACACTTGCGGTATCGGAGATAGACATTGCAGAGTGAACAGGTGTTGCAAGAATTACCAGCACCTGACCACCTAGCATACATGCAGATGCAAAACTAAAATGCCACTTTGTTTTTACCCAGAGCTGCTTTTCTTCTCCTGCAGGTGGTCGGCACCCCGTGCTACATCTCTCCAGAGCTGTGTGAAGGGAAACCCTATAACCAGAAGAGCGATATCTGGGCTCTGGGCTGTGTGCTCTACGAACTGGCCAGTCTCAAAAGGGCATTCGAAGCTGCAGTAAGAAACTTCCAGTAAAAATAATAATAGTTATAATTCCATAAGAACATGTTATGTTTCGGATCATCTTTTGTCAAAGCCCACGCTATCCAGTGAATGCCTCTGTGGTTCAGATGATATAGATGCAATGCCCATCTTTGGTGGGGGTGATTTAAGTTCTAGAATTTCGTGCACAAGTAAAATGGATTTTAACTGCAATATGTTGCCAGTATGTAATATATTGTCAGGCACAGTTTTTTAATCCTTGTGTTTTTTTTTTTCCTAGAACCTGCCTGCCTTGGTGCTGAAGATCATGAGTGGCACCTTTGCTCCAATCTCGGACCGGTACAGCCCGGAGCTCCGACAGCTCATCCTGAGCATACTCAATCTGGACCCGTCCAAGCGGCCTCAGCTCAACGAGATAATGGCTCAGCCCATCTGCATTCGGCCCCTGCTGAACCTCTACACAGACATCGGCAACGTCAAAATGAGGAGGTGAGGAGACCCAGCAGGGAGTTACAGCTTCTATAAAAGTGTGTGTGTGTGCGCACGCACCAAGTAATCCAGTAATGATCAAAACTAGTTTGTGCGCTAGCCGAAATGTCTGTTGACTTAGTTTCTTATAAGTTTCACCATACCCTCATATCGCCTCCAGTCTTGTAATGAGCATGATGACCTGACTTGTGTCTGCGGTTTCGTTCTATTAACAGGATTGAGAAGCCGTTGTCTTCAGTTCAGGCAGGGTCCCACGGGCGGCCAGGAGGAAGGGTGCCCAGCGCCAGATCTAGGGGTAAGTGAAGCTCTCAGATCAGGGAGTCCAGTGCATGACTTTCACTTTTACATACATCTTCTCATAATGTAATTTTCATCCATGATTTCAAAACGATTAATCAGAATTGTAAGCTAAAGCAATCAGAAACGAAGTCAAGTAGAGAAGCGTTTCGGCTAGTACCTTCCTCAGTGCAGAAACGTTTGTCTACTTGACTTTTCTGCTTATCATAATACCATATAATATGTTTGCATTGGTTTTCATGAGTGAGGTATAGACATGTGGTCTTGAATATTGGTATAACTGTATATTCCTTGCTTTCCATAAAGAGTAATTCAGGTGATGAAACATCAGGTCTGACTGTACATTTTTGTATTATTTTTTAGGTTTGGGGAGCTCTGGCTTTGGGAAGACGGGTCACCCCCCGCCCTTGTCCTCAGTCTACACCTGGGGCAGTGGGATCACCACACCCCACCGCCTGCCCATGCTCAATACAGAGGTCATGCAGGTCTCTCTGGGTAGAACGCAGAAAACCGGGGTCACCAAGTCCGGACGCCTCATCACCTGGGAGGTGAGACACACTCAGTATACTTTAGGCATATGAACAGAAGAAAATGTACAAACGAGAGGAGGCTATTCAGCCAATCAGTACTCACCTGGTTCCTAGTAACTGTTTAATCTTTGTCAAGTTGGGGCTAGGTAACCCATTCCATACCCTCACCACTGTGAGTAAAACAGCGTCTCCCGTCTCTGCTCCTGGATTGTGCTTAAAATATTGGCTAGAGCCCATTTTAGTTTGTCCAGTTTTACGGTTATGCCCTGTCTGTATAAGAGCCCTCGGCAACACATTGCTGCCAGTATTTCAGTACAGTATCGTAGGAGAATATTTGGTGTTTTGTGCAGGCTCCGTCTGTGGGGTCAGGGGACGGCTCTCTGCCTGGATCCGTGGGGCACAGTCAGACGCAGTTCATCTCCAGGTTCCTGGAGGGTCAGTCTGGAGTCACCATCAAGTACGTCTCCTGTGGAGATCTGTTTACTACCTGTATGACAGGTAAGAGCAGGGCACGCAAGTTCATGGTTTATCAGGAAGTAACTTACGAGAAAATGATTTCCATTCAACTCTGAAACTGCACAATGCATTCCTGTTTCTACACAAATTACAAAGTAGCTGTACATTTTGTTCCTAGATATTCACTTCAGTAGTATCTGATGTTATCTTAAATATGAATTGTTACATTGCAACAATTGTAAGTCGCCCTGGATAAGGGCATCTGCTAAGAAACAAATAATAATAATAATAATTGAGTGATTGTCAGTGTTTTAAATAGACACATTGTCTGTATGTACTGTACCGGTATACACACAAAGGAGACAGCGATTACTGTGGCATGTCTTTTGATTGAGCAGAGCTCTGTAATCAGTGTGTGTCAAAGCCTTGGTATTTTGCATGCAGAATTGCATCTTTTTGTTATCCACCCAGGATGTCAGCCGCAGACACGCTAACAATGAACATGTAATACTTATCAAACATTTGATTGCGTGCGGGGTGTGTCGACAGTAATTCACCTTTAGTAACCGGGGTGAAAGTCCGCAGTTGAAACAGTGAAAGCTCTGTTTGTGTCAGGATTCTTTGTTTATTACTTTAGTGTTTTATCTTTCGCGCCTAAATCATAAGATACAAAAAAATGTCACGGTCCTTTTGATTTCACGATTCAGACCGAGGGATAATAATGACCTTCGGGAGTGGAAGCAATGGCTGTCTCGGGCATGGACATTTTAACGATGTTACACAAGTAAGTAACTGGCCCTGTGGGTTTTGTGAGGAGAGCACCCCCTCTGTATGCTGTAAGCTTTAACGTTGTCTTCTTGGTTTTGCAGCCTAAGATAGTAGAGGCCCTGCTGGGATACGAACTGGTCCAGGTGTCATGTGGTGCATCACATGTTTTAGCAGTAACCAATGAGCGTGAAGTGTTTTCCTGGGGAAGAGGAGACAATGGTATGTTCACAGAGCAAGGAGCGGGACAATGTGTTCCAGTGCTGACCTGTGTCATGTTCTCTTACTTTCCCACTGGGCAATGTGCTTTGCTTTAGTTATGTTTATTTTGTCATTTTAAAACTACAAAGACAAGCGGACGTGTTGAGAAAAAAATCAGCTGACCAGGGTAGACGCTGAGTCCGAGTTTGCCTGCTTGTAGTCTTGAGTGGTTCTGGGTCTCCTTTGTTACGGACGTGAACGCTCTTTCCTCTAGGTCGCCTGGGCCTTGGCTCTCAGGAGCCCCATAACTCCCCCCAGCAGGTGCCAGTACCCCCCGAATACGAAGCTCAGAGGGTCCAGTGTGGAGTGGACTGCTCCATGATCCTCACCACTGGACAACAGATATTGGCTTGTGGAAGCAACAGGTAATGCAATAACACAATACAACACCCGCTTATGTTATTATAATAATGTTAACACAGTGCTCTCCAGTTCCAATGAAGCCCTTTATACAACAGATGGGGTGTGACCGTGGCTCCCACTTGCACCATAATGCCATTCCACTGGCACTTGCAATTCTCTGTACATCAGTACGCAAATAGCAAGGCCTCTTAACTACTTCATAAAGGAGGACTGTGATCATAATAATAGTAATAATAATAGTAATAATAATTCAATTTAATAGGGAGTCTTTGATGCAAGTACCGAAAAGCGCTGAACAACAGTGGTAGGTTAGGCAGCTTAAGGCTAGTTAAAAAGCAGTCTGAACACATGAGTTTTTAACTAGAATATGGTCAGGGATTTGATTCCACAAAGATTAGTGGGAAAAGCCATACACAGGGAAGGAGCTGAACAGAGAAGGCTCTGGCTGCCTTCATGTTTCGTATGACTAGCGAATTTCTCACTTGTGCTTAATACAGTATTGAGACAGTACATACTGTAGATGTTACATCTCGGTGGATCGATCATTTAATACAGACTGCATCTAAAAAGGCGTGGCTTTGTTGGAACATTCTTTTTGTAAAGACATCCTGTGGCGTCCTGAAGCACAGAACAATGCAGAGAGGCTGCATTCTGATACAGTGAGACATACTAGGGGGTTTACACTTCAAAAAGAGGGGATGGAAAGGGTATCTCCGCACTGTGACTGGCTCTGTAAAGTTTAGCTGTAGCCACTGGCTTGGGTGGAAACACTTTTCTCGTGAGGCAAAGGTTTGTCACCATGCAGGAAGCAAAAAGAACAGCCTTGTTCTTTTATTCCACGTTAAATATCAGCAAAGAAAAAATGTTCCAGGAAATGCATTTTTTAAAGATTATTATTATCTTTAAAAACGTATGCGGTTATTAAGAGCTCTTCACACATAATAAAAAAAATCATACTTGTTTTATTAAAAAATATGTATTTTTTAGGTTTAATAAACTGGGTCTGGATAAGATCAGTGCAGCAGAAGAAGAGCCCCCCTCCGAACAAGTTGAAGAGGTCCACACCTTCACCCATGTCCAATCGGCTCCTCTGAATGTGGAAAAGATAATAGACATTGATATCGGAACAGCCCATTCCGCTGCAGTCACAGGTGAGGATAATTAATCTGCTGTTACTCTCCAAAAGGTGTTTTATAACATTGTCATTTATATTTTCGTATGAATTTCTCACACACAGAAAAAGGACAGTGCTTCACCTTTGGCAGTAACCAGCATGGGCAGTTGGGCACCAATACCCGCAGAAACAGCCGCGTGCCCTACCCCGTGTCAGGACTTCAGGGGGTCAGAGTCACCATGGCTGCTTGCGGGGATGCCTTCACTGTTGCCATTGGAGCAGGTACAGTACAGGAACGGACCTGGCATCTTAACACTGCCCTCCTGCCACTCTAGGGACACATTCTACATGGGTTGTGCAAGGGAGAGAAAGGGCCAGTCTAATAAAAGAAATACTCACCCAGGCTAGGGGGTGTTCAAGGGGGGTTCAGCTTCAGCTTTCTTAAAGCAAACGAAAACAACAAAAGAAAACAGCCTTGTAGGATGTCTTGGCACTTTACAAACACAGCACTGTTCAACTGAGCATTTCTGCACAATGATTCTTTTTTTTTTTTTTTTTTTAATCTGAAAATTGCTTGTTAATTAACTATATCAAAGCAAAGTCTGCTTCTCTCTAATATCTTTTTAAACACTGCATCGCTGTCTTGCTGGTGACTCATTGCCCAAAAACAGAGAGGTCGATTCAGCCGCAGCGGAACTAACACACGTGTATAGCGGTTTTGTTAATCTCCAAACGTCTAACGAGGTTAGGCCAGGTTAAACTGGTGACATGAAAGGATTAAGCGGTGTTGCCGCTTCTCAGCATGGGGCGCACTCTAATTGGATGTGCACTGAGTTCTTGCTGTGCGTCTGACTGTGTTTGTCCCCAGAGGGCGAGGTGTACACCTGGGGGAAAGGGGCCAGGGGTCGACTGGGAAGAAAGGAGGAGGACTGTGGAATTCCCAAATTAGTCCAGCTGGATGAGAGCCACCCCTACATTGTAACGTCAGTGGCGTGCTGCCATGGGAACACTCTGCTTGCAGTCAAGCGTAAGAAATATTGATCTGTTTATCTATTTATCTTCATTACATTAAAAACATGCACCAACCGTCTTTGAACAGACTCCTCCGCGTAAAACCTTGTTAATAACGAAGATCAAATGCCAGGATGGAGGCTGTCTGCATTAATGCATCTTAATTCAGTGTGAAATGTGTGTACATACATACATACATACGTAGAGAGAAACAGCTTGTATTTTTATAAAATATTCTTCAGAATTCTCTTTAATTATCTTTTTAAAGTTTCTTTTTTTGAAAGAATACAGCCGCCAGTGTGTTTACTGAATCTGCCCCCTTCCCTCCCTCCCTCCCTCCCTCCCTCTCCCCAATATCAAAGGGCCGCCATTGGAAAAAGTAATTAACCCAAAAGTAAAATAAGCTGCAAAGTTTCCTTTTGAAGAAGCAATAAAATGAACACAGTGGGGGTCCGACTAGAACTCTGCGCTAATCAGGACCTGGGTGGTAACATAAAACCTGACAAACAACCAGACCAGAGTATTACTGGACAGTCTTTTACAAGCCAAAGACACTGTTTTAATTCAAACAAAATGCAACCGATTTTATTGGTAGTTTTATTATAAACAAGAAAGCTACATTTGAGGGGGGAAAACTGGGCTATTTTATAGAACAGGAGTCGTTAGACCCAAAAGATAGAGCACCATTCATGAACACGTCACCACAAACAGAAAACCCTGATACACATATCCCAGCTCTTCAGCTTTTACAGAAACACAGGCAAAATCCCCACAGCCCATTTGAAATAGCAACAGATTTAGAGAAGATTAAACAACGGAATCCAACCAGTAAGACAGAACTCTGTATTCCTTTCGACTGCATGCTGTCCATCATGTGAACGACAGCACAAAACATGCCGAGACCGGCATTTAAAACCACTCGCTTCTGGAGACAGCTTCTCAAACCTGGGAGAAGACCTAGCTAGTAGTTGAGATGTTCACACTTTTGTCTTTATGAAATAAAAACCGTTTTTAAATTGAGTGTTGTTTGAGCTGGGTGTGGGGGTTTATACTAGAAAACCTGTGTACAGCAGTGGAAAATTAAAAATAATAAAAATAAAACGAGGGGTAATTTAGTCAAGGTTTTTTTTTTTTGCTTTTTTGGTTTGTTGTAGTTTTACGTTATTTGAATTGTCGTATTAACATTTTTTTTCTCCCTCCAGCTTTGCTGGAAGAGACAGTTCCCAGGTGACCCTGCACTCATCGTAACAAGACCTTGCTGCCAGTGTCCTTTAACCTGGAGCCAGGAACTTTCCCATGGCTTTATCAAGCTCCACAGTCTCGCCTGCCTTGAGACTACACTGCAGAAAGCCCTTGCTTTTGAAGAATGCCAGCTGCACATCGAACACTGTGTCCTTGGCGCACAGAGATCTTTTGTACAGACTACAGTTGCATGGCAGGTTGAGCCATTCCAGCTTCTCCTATGAGCCTTGTCCTGCATAGCATGAGAAGCTCAGGTGAGATGCAGTTGATTTTCAGCGGGATGTTTGAATTTCATTGATGCTCTTCCCAGCCTGTGTGTGGCCCCCAGGACCTGGGTGATCTCTGTTGGCACGCTTCACCTGCAGACACACCCAGCGTGAATCTGCCAATATCTATCTGCTCCCCTTTCCATTCCTGAGAACTCAACCTCCTTTTTTTGGTGCATCTCATAAAAGCTATAGAATTGGGACATTCTTTTTAGTCACTTATTGATCGTATTTGCGTATTGGTTTCCACTCATTACTGCCTGATAAGCCATGTTAATCATGAGATCAATTGTTTTTGGACTCGGATATGCTTAGTGACACATGCAGAACAGCATGATGAGTCAGCAGCATACCAAGCTGATTCTTGTTCGCTGAGTTAAGCCAGACGGAAAATCGAATCCCACAAAGTCCCTGCCTTTATATATGCTGGGGTGGAGGGTTGCTTAAACGATACCTACAGTTTTAATAATTATAATATTATCCTGTACCAGTATATGCATTTCCATATTGTATTTAGCAGAAACCTGTATTCATAGATTTACAGTGTTGTCTTTTCATACCTTTATACGGTTCTCTGTCTATTTTTAAACAGGATTTTATACTTTTAAAATCGGTGGGAAGGTCATGCAAAAAAATTAAAATAATTTAAAAATGTACTATTTAATGCAGGTAGTGTTTTTATTGCCGCTGCGCTGCTTCTAACTTTGTTAATAAATATGTATGTGTTTACTTCATTCAGTCAGGGTGGTAGGGTTTTTTTGGTGGGGTTTTACTTGGTTTTTCTTTCATTTTTTTTTCACGTGTCTTTTCTCCCCCCCCCCCAACCCGATTCCAACTCAGTTACATGCAGAATATAGAGAGGTAGCTTAAATCCAACTAGAATGTTCATTTAAACAGAGCAAATAGGATCAATATTATCTTCTACTGGCCACTTCCTTCAAACTCCCCCCGCCCCCGGCTCCGATATCTCCCTGACTCAGGGGTTTGCGAGGTAATTACCATGACTCTAACGCATATCTGCTAAGCAAGAGCATGAGATATTAAGAAAAACAAAGGAAACCGTCAGAATATTATAACTAGTGGGGAACACCTGCATTTAACGCACCGTTTAAACGTCATTTGCATGCTGTTTTTGAGCAGCCAGGTATGAGAGACAAGGGGAAGTTCCCGGGAGAAATGGAAACCCACAGAAAGAGGCAAGGAGCGATTGCAAAGCCCTGTTCATAGAGGCTGTGTAATCATTAACGTTAGCTGACATGTAAAGACGTTCCAGCTTTGTAGTGCACGCTGACGAGCAGAGGGAACAGTGATTTGTTTACTGTTCCCACCTGGGGTTGTAGTCATGTGACAAAGACAGTCTGAGTGTCAGAAACCCAAAGCAATGGCCAGATGTACAGGGAATGTCACATGTGTTAATAGGAACTGAGTCCCAGTATCATTCCCCTGGACAGTCTGCATTTCTGTTCTTTTCTTAACACTTGATTCTTTAAATTACTCCCATCCCCCAGAATATAGCTAGAAACATTATTTTACGATGGACATGCAATGCTGTATGTTACATTTTACACAGTGGCATCCCTTTCGGGGTCTGGCATACGAACAATCCACTCATTATATTCAGCAGGAGAGCTCTGCCCGGATGCTATCTCAAGAATAACCAGGAGGGACACCGGCCCTCCAGGACCAGGTTTGGAGACCCCTGCTTTAAACACACCATGTCATGCAAGCCTGGAGATGTTTAAAATAGTTTGTGTGAACTCTATGGAGTTCAAGAAGCCCTGCCAAAACAAAACATATATGCATTACAAGATAGATACATAGATAGGACCCTTAACGTGGTCCAGTTCTACACACGGGGACTGAAGGGGATATGCGAATGAACAGCAAGTGTGACTGAACATCATAGCCTGCGTACATTCAGAGGTGAGTCACAGTCCTGTGGCGGGTTCATCTCCAAGCAGAGACAATGACATCCTCAGGACAGTCTATGTAAAAGGGAGTAGTTTTTTCAAGGGGGAATCCTCTTTAGTCTCTCTCTCTCATATTAAATATATCTAGAGAGAGAGAGAGATTGTTAATCGGAGTTGTTAGTCGGATACCTTGCTGGGACTTGCAGATGAGTGTTCTGGCTGGCTTGCTTTCTTGCGGGGCACTGTGGTGTGGGCAGAGCTTGCTTTAGGTTCTAGAATCAGAATCACCATAGCAACCTTGTTGATGTAACTCAGCATCACAAGACCTGCTGATGAGATGGTATCACTACTAGAGGAGCTATCTATAATTCAGACAGGTTTATTACAGAATGCATATATGCAAACCTTCTGTAAGTTTAAATCTATCCTGCCTTAAAGCTTAAAAACTGAAAACGTGCAGTTTTTTTTTATAACAGTCATGTTCTGCTTATCAAACGCTACACAATTCAATATATATTCACTGCAGTAAACTTACATATGAAGCAGTTACCTACGGGTGGAATGATAGACATGCAGGTACGTGGTGCTGTTTTCGTACAGATAAGCTAATCGCTTTCAGAGCTGCCTCCAGAACGTCGAACTTCAATTCAGAGCTTCTTTGGAAGGAAACATGACGTCATAGAGGCTCCGTGCCAAAGCGTGCATCGTGTTGTGCAGATGACACGTACTGCAGCCGCCCCCGCCCCCCCGCAGTGCACGACTACAAGACATACCCCCTACTAATCTAGCCGTATACCTGCTATTACAACCACTGGACCTCGGCAACCCTGTTGAACCCGCCTCCGCTTAGTTTATTAGCAAGTTCTGCATATTGCACTTTTATTTTGTGTGCGTGTGCTTGTTTAAAGAAACTATTCCAGCTATTCTTAGGATAGTTGTTAATTGCATTCATACGTGTATGTGTTCTTGGCATTCTTCCTTCTTAGTTTGCAGTTCACACCCACGCATTGTGACGTATTTACCTGGAGTTCTCGGGAGCTTCTGCCAGTCAAAGGGCTGCGTGGGTTTTCAAACGCAGACCTTGAAATGCGGAATTGAGGATATGCTGTATACTGATGCTCACTTACCGGCGCCACATTACTGAGCGTTATGCATCATTTATATTTATCGTTATTGCTCATTCTTAGTATTCAGATAAACAGTAAATACCCCGCGTTCCTTATTAACACAAAACTGTGTTTTGCTGATAATGTACTCGTTTTTTTAATTATTTTGCTCAATAGTTTAACACATTGATCTATAGCTGTACCCATTGAGTTTCAGTTCATTGCGTTTTTAGTGGGGTCCGGCAGTTAATCTAACAAGACAAACAGCCATTCGCCCAAACAACATCCCTTAATAGCTGTTAACAAATTAATACGGTGTGCGATTAAAAAGAGGGCAGTTAAAAAAGGTCGTTGTTTTAATCGAGTCCGCCAGGGGGAGACATTCTCCCAAAGGACCGTTGACTGTAACGTTTCTGGTCCCAGTCAGCGCTTTGTGCGCATTACTGATAACGCTGTTTAGAAATCTTCCTATCAGGGAAATGTAATTATTTACTTACTAAAATTCAATAAAAAAAAATGCACATTTAACTTAATAAGGAGCAAATTACACTAATTCAATTTATTACCGAGATTAAACGCCAATACCTGCAAGATATACCATAAAATTAAAATGTGTATTATTATTATTATTATTATTATTATTATTATTATTAATATTAATAAAAACAATGAAATAGCGTTTTGCATTTACAAAAAAAAAAAAAAAAATGTGTTGCTTAATTTTCATAGCTGCCAAAACCACAATCCCACAGTGACTTTTGGTCAAATTATGGGGTTCTCCCTAACAATGACACGACTAGCGCTAGGACCCAGCGAGGTGCACCCCCCTCAGAGAAACGGGAGGGAGGGGCCTGCTGTACCTTAAACAGATGGGCACGGCGAGGAGGGATCGAAGACGCCAGTTACCATCAAACCAGTGCGGACGGGATCCGCCGTACTGTAAAATAATCACTAATTACCCGTTTAGAAAGCTTCTCAGACCGAATACCCGTCTTGCTGTTGAACGCCAAGGGACTCGCAGTCAGCCGGCTTTAGCAGCACCCGGACCACCTTAAAAAATACAGAAACAGAGAGATAGACTTTGACACAATTATCGGGTCTCCCATCTGCCGCTGTCGTTGGATATTGGACTGGGAATTTGCACTGTCGGAAGAACACCGACAAAATACACGTTGCTGTTCATTTTTTTTTTTTTTTTTTTTTAGGTTAGCTTGGAAAAAAAATACATATTGATTTTACCCAAGAGTGATAGCCCTTTTTTCCTTCCACTATGCCCGGGTTTGATTACAAGTTTTTGGAGAAACCCAAGCGGCGGTTTCAGTGCCCGCTGTGCAACAAGGCACTGAGGGACCCGGTGCAGGTTTCCACCTGCGGACACAGGTTCTGCGACACCTGCTTGCAAGAATTCCTAAGGTAAGATTTTTGTATTGATGAGGAATACGGAGTAGAAGGGCAGTATAAAAGCCATTGAAAGCGCCGTTGTTGGTGCTGCAGTGTATTGGAAGTCGGGTCGGTCGTTTCTTTACGTGCAGCGCTGGTAGTCTCCTCCTCAGCCTCTCCTCTCTGTGTTTGCGCAATGGCCGTTTCAATTTGCAAGGCGATAAAGAAGCGATTGTTTGCTGTGTGAGTTTGACACGGGAGACCTTCAGACCGGGTGGGGGGCGCTTCGCTTCCAGGAAAGGCGTGTCTCGATGTGGCGCAGGTCACCTGCTGCACGTTACCCGTAGCAATGAAAGGCATCTTTTGAAACGAAGGCATACCGAAGCATGTGTGTGTATCTCTCTCTCTCGCTCTTCCTCTCTCTCTCCATCTATATATAAGACATGTGATATATACACGTTATTATCCACAGCTACACCCTACAGGAGTAGCCACAAACAAACACATAAACTAGTGTGTTACCTGAGCACCACTGTGCAGTACAGGGCTTTCGGTCTGTGTTGCATTGCTTCATTTTGCTCCATGCGTCTTGTTTGTGGTCGCGCTGTGTGTGTGTGAAATAGTCACTCAGAGCTACCAATCTTCTTGAACCCAGGGGGTTGCAAATACTGTTTCCCAGTCACTCCATTCTAATGTAAATGCATTGACCTCCCCCCCCCCCCCCGTTAAACCATTCTGGAGACATTCCTCCTAAAAGGACCAGAAGGGATATCTGCAGACAGCAGGTTCTTCCATAACGTTCAGTGACTTTGAGAGCCTTGTAAACAGTGCTGTTGTGAAACACTGAGGACTGGAGGAGGGTTCTAACTCTCGTACTATAGAAGCACGAGTAATGGGGTAATGGGGTTGGGTCTTGTATCCTGTCCTTGTTCGCTATTACAGTACAGTATTCCTGTTTGAATCGTCTCTCTGTCATACTGCCCCAGCCTGCCTTGAGGGACCCCTGTTCTGTAGGGAGTGAGAGGGAGTATGCCTTTTGTTTTGGCTTGAAAACCCCTCTATCTGTGTGGTTGTTTTGCAATGCCGTTGCTGAAGTAATTGAGGTCCTGCATGAAGATCCTGAATTCGTATAATTACCTCCACAGTGCGATACACAGCGGGCGATAACATTGCAAACGCGTCGCTGGCTTATTCCAGTTTGTTTTCATTCTTTGCTGCTGTTGTGTGACACGGCTTGAGTTTTTTTTTTCAAAGTGCTTTGAATACACGCAAATGGTGCCTGAACCCTTTTTAATCTGGAGGAACTGACTTCGCTCGTCGGTTTGGCATATTCAAATGAACCCCAGCTGATGGTCTCGGGTGCTTTGCTCTGTGAAGCAGCTCTGTAAAAACGTGCTGTAACTCCGCTGCATCAGAGCTGTGGAGAAGTGCAGTTCTACCATCAGGATCGTTCAGAAGTGTGGTTTCTACTGGGAGTGCTGTAGCTTTAAATCCACAAACAGTCTCGACTGATGTGTGACACGCGGCATGCTTTCTATTTCAAGTGCTAAAAATAGTACCGTGGCCACAATTTCCATTTCCCATTGCATCCAGCATGTTGCATTCACCATTGCGTGCAGCGGTCTCATCCCGTGTCAATTAAAGACATTTCTGTCCCAGTTGAGTCCTGTAATAAACCGGTTGTGAATGAAGTCCAGAGTTACTGATTAACAGCATTTCGTTCATGTGTTTAAAAGGGTAGCCTGTTGTGCTGGCAGAATCGCTACCATAGCTGACAGTACTATTCAATGCTCTCGTTTTTAGGTCTTTAGTGTTGGTTTTTACCACCACAAAGCCGCAGTGAGCTGATTCTTAGAAATCCACCAAGGGTAAAGCCAGAGCACAATGCCTCCACTTAAGATTTGAATGGCGAAGTCTCCTGGCTTTCTGTGGGGGTAGCTGTCATGGTTTCAAGGACAACTGGGACCCCTTTTCAGCTGTACTGTTCTCTCGAAATAATAAACGTACTGGCAGTGTTAAGGGAATGCACAGCACCCCTCCTCCCCATCACCCCGAACACAAGGACTGTGCTTCAAAGAAAAGTGTATGTAGATATGAGCATCAGCATGCGTTTGTCCACGCTGGCGTGAAATCCTTTGTTCTGAGGGTATGGGTGCATTTGAGAACGAGCAGCTTCGCACAGCTGTGGGGATCAGCCCTGGAACGGGTAGGAAACTGTGTTAAATAGCGACGCAGCTGAGTTCCTTAAAACAGAAAGAGCCGTGCTTTGTGAACAAACGTTCTAAAAGCAGCATCTCTAACAGAACGTGCATGGGAGGCTTTTAAGTGTAGTGGAGTCCGATTTCATAAAGATAGCGCTGCAGCAGAGAGAGAAACGGTGCCTTCTTAAATAGTTCCACCCACGTCATCTGTTAATCTCATGTGATGTTTTCCATTTTGCCTTGTGGCTGTTCTACCATCTGCCTCTCTTGTGCACCTCATCCAGCTGATATGACTTCAGCTAAGCTCTGTCTCAGTTGAGCTCAGGAGGAAGTCCGGAAAGTGTCTTTCTCATTTATTGCGATCAATGTTCTTTTCCCTCTTAGACGCTGTCTCGTTGATGTAATATCAGTTACCTCCAGAACTCTCACAAGGTTGGCTGTTGATGATGATGATGATAGTATTGATGCTCTTACTCATGCACCAGGGGAGCCGGCACCACAGAGGGGCAAACGCAGAATCACATGCAGCTGCTGGGCCCCCGTGCTGCTCGCTTGAGCTGCATCATGCCCTCATGAATTATCCTGTGGGAGCTGGCAGGCTGTTAATGTGGCAGCCAGGATGCAGCTGCACAGGGTAGGGAGAGGTAGGGGGAGACTCTGGGAGAGGAGCGCTCTCTCCTGCCAGGGCTTGAAGCGAGAGCGATGCGTTCGGGCATGCTAGTGGGCTGGGCTGTGACGCAGGGGATTTGTGGTGGTGGTGGTGGTGTCCTTTTTTTTTTTTGTACAGTACCTGGAAAAAGTTACACTGAAAAACTCTATTCTGCAACAGAAGTTAAGTCGAAACAAGCTGTCGTTGAAATGAGCACTCTCGCAATCAGGGCTGTGGTCAGGTGATCGTCAGGCTTGCGCAATGTGCCGTGTCAGCATCACAGCCTAGGGACTGCCTGACAGTGCTCTGCTAGCCTTTGTTTTTAAGATCGTCTTCGCTGTTTCTGAACTTGCTCTGAAAGGTTGGCAAAGGTAGTTTTCTAATGACTAGGTGCTGTATAACAAACAAGGTCAGGGTTATTCCACCATGCTGAAAATCTGGAAAGAGAAATATTGACTGGGTTAGCAGTCAATATTGGAGCTGTAGGGCCTAAAAGGAATTTGGAACATGGTTAAGCTTTATAGGGGCTCATGTGGATGTCTCGCCCGACCCTCACATCCTGCCTGGGGGGGTAGGGGGGCGTTACAGGGGCTCATGTAGTTGTGTCTCCTGACCCTCGCATCCTCACATCCTGCCCGGGGGGGGAGGGGGGCGTTACAGGGGCTCATGTGGTTGTGTCTCCTGACCCTCTCATCCTCACATCCTGCCTGGGGGGGGAGGGGGGCGTTACAGGGGCTGATGTGGTTGCCTCGCCCGACCCTCGCTTCCTCACATCCTCAGATTTGGGGATTTACCTCCCTGTTTGTTCAGAGGCAATGATTAAATGGCTCTGGGGTGTTTTCCTGTATATGTTGTCTTCACAAAGGGTTTGTAAGTTTGCTTTGACTGGCTGGTTCAGTCTCCCTAATTCTTCACTAATACTCAAGGAAACAAAGTTAAGGCAGATAAGCATATTAACAGAGTGTCTTTCTTTCTATGTGTTTTTTTTATTTTTAAATAACGCTCTTCTGATTTAGTGTTTGTAGTCCTGGATAAATTCCCTAATTCCTTGGCTCTTGCACAGCGTTTTTATTTCAAGGCAAAAGTTAGTGAGACTGTCCTTGACTGTCCTTGGAGTCTGTACACAGATGTGACTTTGAGCCAAGTTGACCCTGACAGATTGTTTGGGTTATATATATATATATATATTTTTTATTCTAACCTGAAACCAGGGTCGGAATTGGAACTGTTTTTCAGTTCCAATTCCTTTATAAAATCAGTCCCCCATTCCGATTCCCTCTTAATCAATTCCAGCACGTCACTGATCAGAATTGCAATGAGCAGCATTCTGCAATTGAAGACGCTGTTTGTTAGTCAATTAAATTGGCTTCAAACAAAAGCATTTGAACAAGCCCAAGAATTATGTCTCTAAAATATCAATTCTAATGATTTTAATTGGGAATTGATTTTAAAAAGCGTTTTTATTTTTTTAGGATACACACTTTTTTAAAATGTAGTTCTGTATTATTTTTGTCGTAGTGTATTGAGTAGTGGAGTGTGATTTGTAAAGGTTTTGCAACACTGAGCACATGGTTTCGTTTTACTGCAAGATTAAACCTCCCATGGAGGTTTAAGAAGTACATTGCAAGATAAGCAACGAGGCGAAGGATATGTGCATATGCATCAGTGCATCAATGCATCAATGCCAGCATCTAGAAGGGATAACCTATATGCCTCGGGCCTCCCTGTAGCCCAGCTTGGTTTGTAGCTTGGCCAGAAAATTTTCATTTTTTCAAAAATCCAGTCTAGCATGCCTTTCCATCACTCTAAATGTCAATTAGATGATTAAAGCATCAGCAGCAACAACACAGAGGTGTGTGTGTGTGTGTGTGTGTGTGTGTGTGTGTGTGTGTGTGTGTGTGTGTTGGAGTTGAGGCAGGCAGAAAGCAAGTCATTGATCAGAACGGAACGAACTGACATTATTGTGATCACCCCCAAGCCACCCCTCCTCCCTGTGCCGAGGTCATGGAGAGGGAAGGGTTAAATTCCTGAGGGCCAATCGGTCCTGGGATTCCCAATCTGGATGCTACGGAAACGCTGCAGTTTTAATGTTTGGGCAGTTTTGATTTGCATAATGATTCGGGCACCATAGGAATTGGCGCAGGCATGCGTGTTGTGTTGCTGCACACGATCTTCAGTGGAATCCTGTCAGGCTCATATCAGATCTAAACACGCATATCCATATACAGAATTCCGACAGTTCAAAAGAAAGTCGGCTATAAACAGTAAACCCCCATTGCCCTCGAAGGATTTTCTAGTTTCTCGTGCCTTGTTGCTGATCTCCCAGTGGTGTGTTTCCAGGTGCATTGTTTAGTATTGGGAGGTTCTGCTGCTCACTTTGTGTTTCTTTCTCTTCTGTTCCACTCTCTGCTGCAAACCTGCTAGCAGTTTCAAGGACCCTAACGTAAGCACAGCCGTGCCACATCCATCAGCCTTACCTGGGTGTAGCAGAACAAAACAAACAGTCCTGTGCACAAGAGTTTCGGCTAATGCCTTTATCAGTGTGATCAGCTTTCTTAAAAATAAAGGCATCAGTCATAACGTTAATCTTCGTAACTGTGTTTCTTCTAGTTTAAAGCCATTCCGAGCTACATTTTGAGGTGTGTGTGTGTGTGTGTGTGTGGTTGTGTTTGTTTTTGTGTGTCCTTTTGTGTCTGTTCAAGAAAACAAAAAGAAAGTGTGTTCCGGCTGAACAAGCCTGAACTTGTCGCTTTCCGAAGAGGCTTTCTGTGCTGTGATTGAAACTTTACACAAGTGAAAAGGATCTTGAACCCCACAGAGGAAAACAAAAGAAACTATTTCAGCTATGCTTCACGGCACTTTCAGCCTGCCCTGTGGTATGTATATCTGTTTCTACAAAATGTAAACCACTTCTAAGCTGCTCTGGTTTCTATGTTTTTACAGGCAATTGCCCTGGGAGATGCAAGATTCATCCATAACTATAAAGGAAAACCTAATAATAAGATATAGAAAGTCTGCATCATCTGTGTCCGTGAAGTAGCTGGGGCTGCACAGTGACCAGCTCCCTCCCTCCCTCCCTCCCTCCCTCCCCCCCTCCCCCCTCCACCATCACATCACCCAGGCATGCAGGGAAGCCCTGGCCAGCGAGGAGAGCAGCTGTGTGGGTGTGAGAGAGAGGAAGAGGGGGCTTTCAATACGGAAAGCCACCTGTCACTGTTTTCTTGAGGGATGAGTGTGGAGAACAGGTGTGGAAGCACAGGGAGACCAACTGAAACTCCACAATAGCGTGCGTTTATCTGTGTGGAGCAGCAATCCTGCTAACCACAATTTACCACAGTGTAATTATATACTTTAAAAAGCATTCAAATATATGTATGTATGTGCCGATAACTGATCATGCAAGTGACCAATCCGACGCATGCCAAAGCACATCAGGGATGACTCAGCATGACAGGAAATGCAGAAACAAAATGCATGCTCATGGGTTACACTCTCCCCCTGAGTGTCTGAGCATCAGCAGCAATGCAAGCGGCTGTCAGATAAACCAGATCAGCAAGGCAGGTGGAAGAGAGCAGTCTCGTTCATCACCAGCACTCCCCTTGATTACAGGCTGTGCTGCTCGATAAAGAGCAGAGACTCCGGGCGAGAGCGGGCTGGGTGCAGGGTGCAGGGGTTAGTGGTTAGGGATGGGCTGTGGCAGAACAGTCTGTAGGATCAAGCCTCCCCTTCTTCAGCAGAGGTGAAGTGATTCATTCCTTAATGTGTATGAACTGTTAAGTGTTTGTCAGCCTAAGGGGTAGTCGGGTTTTCAGTTAGTAATTCTAATGCTACTCGCAGAAAAGCTTTTCCAGCCCCGTTCCCTTCCTTATCTCTAAACGGGAGGAGTCTCCAGCAGCATTTCACACTTCCCTTTAAATCCAGTGCATGGAAACATCATAAACTCCAGATCAGTGTGGGGGTGCAAAAGAACAAGATAAGATGCTGTTCGTGTCATAGTGTGCTCCTGTCCCATAGAGCCGCTAGTCTGATATCTCCTGTGCTGCGCTAGTAGCTAGTAGTCAAACCCTGGCTTTTTAAACCGAGCAGATTAACACAAAGGTCAGCCTGTCTGTGTGTTCGCACACCGCTCAGCAGGTTAGAGACTGAGGAATGTTTTATATGCTGAATCTGTTTCATTAGGTCTCTGTAGCGATTCGAGACAGCCTAGAGCATAGAATAATGTAGTTTATTATGGTTTAAAAAATAATTTGTTGAATTTTACAATAATAATGTATTTATGTCAAAGCAATTGTCTGCTTTGTGCATCAACTTCCCCTAAAGGTCAAAAATAAGTTGCTGAAGGAAAAACTTGCAGCAGTGACTGATGTGATCTGGGATGTGCTTCCAGATCTGCCTCTGTTAGTCCGCGAGGGAATGCCGTTATTCCAGTTATCACTTCGCTGCATGAATTACGGGAACATCCCTGTGGCACTTGGAGTGTGTTGTGTAAACTGATTTCTCTTTCCTGGTCCTTCCAGTTTTAAGATTTCTATTCAGGTGGTGCTCTTTCGCAACGCTCCCTTGTGCGTTATTGTGTAACCGGGCGGAGGCTGGGCGCGATATATACATGCAGAGTTCTAGAATGAATGCAATCTGCCTGAACTTAGTAAACTGTATAGCTGCTGCATTTGCAAATAGAATTTGGAATCACCTGAAGTATTGGCAGTTGCTATACAAAAAACACTAGCTGTGTGTTGAATTGCACCCTGGTTATTAGGAATTGAATCCAGGTCCTGGAATGCCTGTGGGCAACTCTGTGTCTGTTGATTGCCTAATAATAACCACATGACGCAGGAAAAGAGTTGTCCTCTACGGGTCCCTGAGGAGAACAGACAGAAAACGAGCTGTTTCCATTGTTACAGATCCTGCAACAAATAACAAACACAATAGACCTGTAGCCATGCATGAGAAAACGAGAAAGAAGGGTTTGAATTTACAACAGTGTCTTTACAAAACAGTGGGCAGGCAGGCCAGGACCAGCAGACAAAAAGAAAAGAGCTCTTTCAACTTGAGAGACGTTAGGGAAATTTTACATTCTCTGAATAATAACCACGTGTGACTCAGGGAAAGGAGCTGGTCTTTGTCTAGGACACTACAGTCTAAAAAGAAAATCCACAGGAGAGATGCTTTAAGATCCGAAAGGGTTGTCTTGTGAGTCTCTGACAGGACGGTCAGCGTATTGTTCACCTGGAGGGTGGCTTTGAGGGCAGGGCCATTGAAAACCATGAAGAGCAGCCACTTCCTAGCGTCGGTGGAAGGGCATCTCAAAGAGAGAGAGAGAGGATTGGGATTGATCTGGCGAGGCTTCGATTTGAATTTGCAAAGAGTGTGAAAGAAGTTGTTTGTGGGGGTGTTTGAAGGTGCCAGAGTGTGAGCCATCAAAGTGTAGAAAGACTCCTGATGTTTGAGTGGTGTTCTCTCTCTCTCTGATGATGACTAATGAGCACGCTCACTCTGGGCGCTGCCTTGTTTTAATTATTATTTATTCTTATGTAGGTTGTGGAACAGGTGGTGGACCTGGAAAGTTGACAAAGTCAATTGGCTAACCATAAAGATTTATTTGTTTTTCATCCGTCACATTTATTTTTATTGCGTGTTAATTTTTTTTTTTTTCTAATGACCTGTTCGAGGTCTGGGAGTGATGAGTGAGAAGCACAGACAGGTTTTGCAGGCAATGCTTCCAGTTGTAATTAACCCCTGGTCTGCCGTGAGCAGTGCCTTCCAGAAAACGCCTGTGACCAATGAAATGAAACCGCGATTGCGATTTGAAATGTGCCGGCGAGCTTGGCGTTTTGCTTGTGCAGCTGCTCTGCTCAGAATGAGCTGGCTTTTTAATCTAAAACGGTTCTCTTTAATCACACCCAAACCTGGACCCGCATGAGTGAGCCCGCCCCCTGATGGAATGGAGAAACCACAGAAATGTTACATAAATAAACCCCATCCCAGACAAGCAAGGCTGAGAACTGAAGTTCTGAATTAAACACAGCTGAGTTGTAGTGTATTGTAACATAGAAATGAGTTACTCTCTTGTTCACTGGAGTGGAAATGAAAATATGGATTTTCACCAAAACTCTGTTACATATTTTTGTTCTGGCACCCAGATTTTGGTACGTAGCAAGTGGGGCCTACAGTTCCTTTTTAAATCCAGGCCCTCTAGTTACCGAGCAACCCCCACTCTGAGCCCTGTGTCTGAGGGCCTCTATTGTTATGCTACACCTCAAAAGCAGACGGTTCCCTCAGGTTACCAGAGAGAAAATGAGTTGTTTTCTATACTAGCTGTTTCCATTGTTCCAGATCCTGTAACAAATAAAAAAAACAACAGACCTGTAACAATGAAAAACGAGAAAGAAGGATTTCTATTTACAAACGGGCCTTTACAAAACAGGGGTCGGGCTAGGACCAGCAAACAAAACTAAAAATAAAGAAAAGAGGTCTTTCATTCAACGTGGTGAGACGTTTTCCATTCACTGAGCACCGCTTTTTGAGTGACACATATTTTTATAATCCGCTTCTAGTCAAGCAGTCTCCGGGGGGAAATCAAGTCCTTTGCAGGCTTGCCTAGAGTCTGCATTGGGAGCTCATGTATTATGTGTGTAAATGTTTTATGATTGTCAATATGAAACAAAAGTATCTTAATATCACCTGGAGAGGACTGCAAAGAATACTACAGTCTTGCCCAAGGCAATTCTAATCAGCAGTCACAGTGGATTTGTAGTCCATGCTTCAGGTAACGAAGCACTACACTGGACAGTCAGTCTTCACTTCTAGTGAGTAGGGTTGCCTCCTGTCCCTGTTTTCCTGGATCGTCCTGGTTTTGAAGACTGTGTCCCAGGATTTCAATATGCCTTCCCAGGACACTAAAAGATCCTTGGTTTTTATCTTAAAGATTCTTAAAGATTCAGTACCTTAAGATGAACACAGGTTAAATAAAGCTAGATGGACTATTACTAGTAGTGAAGCACTTGACCTATTCTGCCTTCCAGCATGTCCTCCCTGCGCAAGGAAACCTCTAATTCTGATACTGCATCATAAAAAATTCATGAATTTGCACAGAGCGAGAAAGGTTAGTCTGGGACTGGGTTGAGCGTGTCTGTCTGTTTCTGATTCCATTCATTTCAATTTGAACATCATCCACTTGGAGGAAAGCGGTGTGCGTTGTGAAGTGAAGCGTGTAGAGAGCTCGGTGTACAGGAATGAGCCAATTAGCAGATGCATGCTAATGAAGGCAGTGGTGCTTTTGTAATAAGTTGTTCATGCCTGACCGAGCCCGGGGAGGAGAATGAAAGATGGGAACTTTGCATTGAACCCCAGTTTCTTTTCCAAAGCAGGAAGTCTGTTTTGAGAGTTCCAGATTTCAGAGCTGCTATGACCAGGGACCCCCACAGGACAGCACCTCCAGCGATGCTCCTACCCTGTGAAACCGCTCTGCAGTCCAGTGTTTGAAGTAAATTGATTCGTACACCAAGGCTGCGAAACGGCAATGCCTTGTAATGTGGACTATTCCAGTCTGCGGAGAAGCTGTAGCGGCTGCCTTTTCATTTATTCTCGGAGAAACCAGTTATACCGAGTGCTGAGTGTAAAGCATTGGAAACGTGGTTTTGAATGGGAAAGGGGGCTCTACATGATGATGATGATGATGATGATGACGTGGTTTAATACATCATACTTTTAAAGAATGTGACTTTGTAGAGGTGGTGGTGGTTGGGAAATTGAGAAACAGACAGTGTGATTGTAAAGCTTGAAGCCTTTTTAACAATGTATTTCGGTTTCGCTGGTGGTTTTCTTTCGGATGGGAGTGGTTTATCGTTTACTTGCAGGGTTAGTTTAATGAACCCAGTGTGGACTTGTAGCGTATACAGTGTACGCAGTGTTTGTGACGCTTGTGCGAGGTTTCTAATGTACATACGTGATAAACAAAGAGAAAGCGCTCTCTAAACAAAGGGACCGTGCGTGCTGCGGCTGGGTTTATTTGCGGAACATGTTTTCGAGGGAGAATGCTGGGTTTGCAGTTTTCTCATAAACACCAGTGTTGATATGGTTCACGGGTAGCGTAGCGAGCCAGTGAATGTACGCAAGGCTGAACTCTTGCTGGCTGTTGACCTGGGTAAAGATCAGCGAATATGCTGCTGTACTCAAACAGTGGGCAGTAGGAGCTCAGGAGTAGGCTTTAGCTGTTTTAGCTGCGTGTCACTCAACAGTGTATCATGGATGGAGATAATAACAGTGTTTCGCTGGTTTGTGGACAGAGCGTTTGGTTCAGATGTTGATTGCCGTGGTAATGCCAAGTGCAAGGCCCCAATTAGCCCTGCTCTGAGTCTTCACTGTCAGTCACTGTGCAGGACGGTGTTATTTAATTTAACCTCTTTGAATGGGACTGACAGTTTTCGGTTCTTTCTCAGATAACCTGCTTAGACATACTGTACATTAACCCTAAACAAAGCTCTCCTGCTGCTCTAGATTCACCGTGGCACTCCTACCTTGCAGCCCTGCCTAATTGTGTTCAGTCCCAGCAGGG
Source organism: Acipenser ruthenus (assembly GCF_902713425.1). Taxonomy (NCBI): domain Eukaryota; kingdom Metazoa; phylum Chordata; class Actinopteri; order Acipenseriformes; family Acipenseridae; genus Acipenser; species Acipenser ruthenus. The sequence goes on from NC_081214.1 coordinate 1,736,062, forward strand.
CAGACTCTTGTATTCTCTTTGATCCTCTGAGCTGCAGCTCTCAGAGAATTCCCACTTCCCCCGTTCACCGTCAATACAGGCATCAGCAATGCATAGGATCCTACTGTCTGAGCTGGGTAAAGGGATCACTGCCTTACATCCACATTTATAACTAACATACCTGCATGTAAGCCCCTCCCCTGTGTGCCTCTGCAGTATTAGAGCTGTTTAACCAGGCTTTGAGCTTTCAGGAGTAACGTCTTGCTGTGGAAAGCTGGCTACCTGCTAATGTTAATATGGCCCACCCTGATCAAGATTGTCATCTTCTGTTCAACCCATGCTTCTTCCCCACCTCTGCCCTGCTGCTGTGCGATCCCCCATCTCTCCAGAGGAGCTTTTAGACCAGGATTTCCTCTACTAATCCTCAGAAGGGTTCATTCCTTGATGAATTGCTAGTGTCAATGCTTGAACAGAATCTAGACCTAATTCTGTCCTGTTCATGGAGGGGGAGGGTTGTTGTCTGATCTCTGCTGTTGCTACTAGTGTAACACAGCAAGCTTGTAGAAGGGGTGCAGCGTGGGGGTCGCTGTCACGTGCTGAGTTGTGTTGGCTTGGGGCTTTTAGTGTTGAGACGCTGAGCTAGCAGCCCCAGTCACTGGCCAGGCCATTTGGTAACAAGCAGCTGAGAGAGGCAGCAGGTCATTGAGATTCCAGAACACAGTGCGCTCCCCCGACAGACAGGCAGGCAGGCAGGGTGAGAACATTCTCACCTCTAATGGGTCGGCTGCAGCTTTTAGCACATCAGCTCAAGGAAACAACACCTTTCTGCTTTCAGAGCCTTGTTTAGTTTATACTTTGAGCTCAGAGGCAGAGTAACGTGACTCGGTTAAACAACACCTCCCCGGCTTTATTTCAGATAACATGCTCCTAATGCTGCCCGTGATTAAACATCATCCGAGTGCTGAGCATCCCCAGCTCTGAGGCCTCCAGCTTTCCCTTGCAGGGCTAGAAAGCCACCCGTCCCAGTTCTTGCAGAATTACAGGCAATCCCACCAGATTGCATTGCAGAGCGCAGCAGGTGAACGAGACTTCGCTTTCAGAAAGCTCAAACAGCCGAAATGTTGTTGCTCATTGTGATAAAAAAAAAAACACCATAGCCCACTCCGACACAGACACTTGTAGCATGTTGCTTGATGTGCCTTCTTTTTTTTAAAGGGTAATTCAATCGTTAATCCCCAAACAGTCGTGGGTTGCATCAGATCATCACTGTGATGAAGGCACTGGCTTGAATGTGTGTCTACTTGTAAACACCCAGCGCCATTCCCATCCGAGAGCCGCACTCCTGATCTTGATGAGACTTGCACCTGCTTCCGGCTCCCCACTGGAGTGACAGGAACCAGGTGCTGACCCGCCTCTCCAGGGCGTTCCCTGTTTGCTCAGCGAGGCAGGTGTAAAGGAGCGGTGGACCTTTCTTTCAGCAGAGTGACGAGGCATTTCCTTTCCGTTTCTAATCAACAGGCTGTCCCCCTGCGCACACATGCAGACACGCGCAGGGTGCACGCAGCCTGTCCCCCTGCACACGCATGCAGACACGCGCAGGGTGCACGCAGCCTGTCCCCCTGCACACGCATGCAGACACGCGCAGGGTGCACGCAGCCTGTCCCCCTGCACACACATGCAGACACGCGCAGGGTGCACGCAGTCAGTGCTGACTGCCGCCCCGCTCCAGTGATTGCTCAGCCGGCTGACCTCCTCCTCCTCTGCAGATGCCTCCATCTTTCCATTGATTTTGAGACCTGCTGCTGACAGGTGAAACTGTCCTGACTTTGTTTAGAATACCAAGCAGGTGTTGGCGATCATCAACAGTCCTGTATGCGTTTTTATTTTTTGCAGAACAAAAACAGGCTTACGGGACATGATTGGAAATGCATTCTAATCATGTTTGTACTGATCACGATGATGAATTAATGAATGACCTTTTAATACACAGGCTTTACTTTGCACGCTACTAAAGCAGCTTGGCATTTGCAATAGTCTGGTATACCCTGTGTTGCACCCGAGGCTTGTGAATGAACAGTTTTAGGTGCTTTTAAATGTCAGAGCCTTTCTGTATTAGCCAGGCGTACAAATTGTCAAATCTTCTACATTGGGGTGCCATTCGCTGGTTTCTCTGGTATCCTGGCTTGTTTAACCCTTTAATGCCTGCTAATGAACTCTCTCTCTCTGAGGACAGATTTGGAATATTGTGCTTCTTCGACCGGAAGCCCCCTTTCAGTGCGAGAAGCTTTGCAGCTCATCGTCTGATCCCTTTAGTGAAGGGGGGGAGGGGGTCCTCTTTGTGCCACTTTGTAAAAGGTACAACAAAACCACAAGCCTTGCCTTCTTTAGAATTACAGGATGTTTTAAAAAGATGGGCAGTTTGCTATATCCAACCTCATTTATAAGTTAGTGTGTGTGTTTTTAGAAACATTTTGAATGCGTGCTTCTTGTGTGCTGGCATTATTGTTTGGCAGTTTTAATGACGCCTTCAGTAGCTCCGGGGTTGTGAATGCAGGGAGTGAAGCTGGGAACAGCAGGAGCAGAATTCCAGATTATTAGGAGAGCTCCTGCTGGGATAAAACCGGGATTCGTGTTAAACCCCCGTCGAGAAGGAGAGAAGGGCTTTGTAGTGAGCTTGCAGGAAAGCTGAAGAGGGACGACAAGGCCGTGCGTTGCATGCAGTTTCAATCAAAAGCCACTTTTCGGTGTAATCAGTGTATGATACAAGATTTCTCTCAAGATGTCAAAGTATTAAATGTGAAGTGTTTTCATTGATACCAATTCTGTATATAAAGACCTTCTCATATTTAAAACATGTTGAGATGAGAAGCGTTCCTCTCTCCAGGTAATCGATAGGCTCATTTAAATGTGGACCTTGTGACCTCTGCTGTATTTTGCAGATTTGCTATGGAATGGAGCGTTATGACTGCGGCTGTGTGTTCACTGATTAGCAGCACTAAGCAGATTTGGTTCAGGCTGACCCGGATAATTAATGCAATTGCAGACCATATGATTTGAATCTTTGTCAGGCAAGGATAATTAGGAGATATGTCCATGCAATTAGCGCTCGGGCTCTGGCTGCTGTCCTGTCACAAGCGCTACACAGCCCTGAAGTGACACACGTTTCCGAGAGGCAGCTGTGGGGAGGCAGTGGCATGGAAAGCGAAGGGTGGAAGTGTGCAGCTGAGAGCGCTGTAGGAATGCACTGGCAGCCTTGGCATTGGACGGGCAGCCCTTGAAACATGACAAGAGGTTTGAAATGACACCACAACAGAGCGCCCCTGTGAATGACCCAGACTGGTCTTTAAGACAAGCCTGAAACCTCTAACTCTGGATATTCCTGTTCGTTCCTTGAGATCAGAAAGTGGCGCAGCAACCTGGCAACAAAGGGCAAGCTGCTGGAGACCCAATACTCCTTGCAGCTACATAAAGTGCCCATGACACGTCTTTTTATTTGAATTTTTTTTAACCTTCGGAAATCGCTCAGGGGAAGAAAATAAACTCTCTTCATTTCTTTATAGATGGCTTGCCTAATAATAAAACTCTGTAATTGTGGGAATCAATCCTCGTAGAGGAGGGGAAAGAGCAAAAACATAAAAGCCAGTGGCCTGGAAAATCCATTAAGTCAGGATTTAGGAAGAGAGTCGGCACTGAGGACGTCTGTAGCTCGGAGCCCCGTGGAAAGACTGTTAATAATCCAATTCAAACTCAAACCCTTTCCCTCCCAGTCGTCCAGTTCTGATCGCTCTGGCGTGCCTCCACTGCATCAGGAATCCTCTGTTTCCGTTGCAGCGCTACACTGCGTTGATCCCTTTAAAAACCACCGCGGCATTTCGTGTGTGCCCTCGCTAACCAGGTGAGATGCAGGAGGATGATCAAACTGTATCGGTGTTGTTCGGTTGTGGACAGAATTTTTTTTTCCACCTGCTGTGTGCTGTCTGTCTAGTTTCAGGAAAGTAAAGCAAGCATGCTTCCCTTTCAGATGTCTAATAAATACAATGTATTTGAGTTGCATGCATTCCAGTTTGAACCCTAACATTGTGTTTTTCTGCTTCTTTCACAGTGAAGGAGTGTTTAAATGTCCAGAAGATCAGCTGCCCCTCGATTATGCGAAGGTAAGGAACGAGACGAAGTCCTCTTCAAACCTTTACATATTCCATTTGTTCTATTCATCATTTCTGTGGCCCTGCTTTAACCAATAAATCTGTCGGCGTCTCAGTATACACGAGAGCTGACAAGGACCTCCTTCCTTGTATTAACCTTTTCACTGGAGCTCGGCACTGCGTGCTGAAAACTCAACTGCTTGCTTGCTCGGTTACGAATGAGATGAAAATAAAGTTGAGGACACCGAAAAGGGGGCTGAACACGTCAACCTCCCGGACCCCCACACTGCTGCCCCGACAACAGGGACCCTACAGGGCTGCTCAGCCCCTGTGCCTCGTTGCTTTGACTCTGCTCGTTCTTCACCCACAGTTCTGGTAATTGTAATAATGAGGTGGCTCTGGGAGGTTGTGGAGATACTGCACGTCCATTATTGAGTTATTTCTAGTTCCCCGTTCAGCCCTCTAAAATAAATACACAGGCACATAGCAGAATTTTCACTTGACTGAGCTCTTTGTGTCTTTTAAATATAATCGTCTTTTCATAGCCTGTGAGAGGCTATATTTAAAAAAAACCAAACAAACAAAAAACCCGTTTGCGGCTATATTTATCTTAACAGCTAAAATCTTAAAAGGAATTCTAAGCTTCCATTAGAGAGAAATAAAAAACCCATAAGGGCATTAGGCTTATCTGTTAACATAAACTTGGCTGCGGTTGGGCTCAGGGTTCTGTGAAAGCATTCAGTGTGTGAGTGTATTATTATCTCAAATGACATGCTGGTAAGGCTGAGCCAGTAAGCAGCTCCTCAGAATGAACTCCACATTGAAGTCTCCTTAATTAGAACTTTGTAGAACATGTTAATCTCTTCTCGCATGCCAACAGCCCTTATTCCAGTGAAACAGATCCTTTAAAACAAGGGTGCCTGTGTAATACGTATGTGTATTTTATATTTTATATCGTGTGAAAGCAGATTTATTCGGTGTTCGCACAGTGTGGCCTGCCCTGAACTATACAAATATCCCATTTATAGAGACATTAAGTAACTCTCTAGACCTCAGCGTGACGGAACATTGATACAATACGCATGTACTGTATGTACTGCACGCATAGTTTCTAGATTTGGTTTTTTCTTGGTTTATACCGTTTGCTTGTCAGACTGCGTGAGTTTCATTGAAGCGCTGCTAGTATGTGCAAAGGAAGGGGTAAGCGTTTTATATTCTTGTATCCGGTGGAATCGCAGTCATTGCCAATCTCACTCAGAAACCGCTTTTGCTTCGAGTTTTGAGCTGAAGTGGAGCCTGCTTGGAGAGCCTGGGTAGAGCCCTCTACCTGGCTTTATAAAAGAGAGCTTGCTTCAGGTCCTGAAATCACACCAGAGCACTTTCATTGCCCCTAATGTGTGTGGAACGGTGCTGAAGCACTCAAATCAAAGGCTTTCAAACTGCATTTCTATCTAGTATATATTACTGTGCTGTAATTGCTACGCCAAAGCCTTTACAATTCAGTACAAAAAGTAAAGGCTATATTCATATCTGTTTTTTTCTTCAGCCTTCCCCCTTCCTTTGTCCTGCAGGAGCGTCCGAGAGCCACTTGATTAAACATAATGCCCTCTTTCTCTCGCCCTCAGTCACGGCACTGACTCTCCTGTTTTCAGTGCTGCCTTCAACCCTCTTGTGTTTTGTAAGCCTCGCTCAAGACATTCAGACTCAAAGCGTCTTCTTTTCTTTTCTTCAAACCCAGCTGATGTTTTGACGTCGGCAGCAGTTGAGACAATTCCCTTTCTGTTTTTGCCATTTAAAAAGCGGTGGAGGGGGGGGAGGGGAGGGGAGGGGAGGGGAGGGGGGGTCTGGTTCCTGTGAGGAGCTCTTTGTCCGGAGGGTCCTGGGAGAGCAGAGTCAGGGATAAGGAGTTTGGCGTCTGGGTGAGGAGAGCTTTTGATTCACAGAACTCAGGCAGGGTTGTGCTTCTTTTGATTCGGCCGTATAGGTGGCCTGAATTTTAGATCTTTCCCAAATAAACCGCAGACTTCTGAAGCAACGCTTCTCAACAACAGAGAAGAATCCAGTTCAGACGGGCCGAGTGGGGTTTCTGTTGGCCTCCCTGAGTGGTCTGGTGCTGGGTATAAAGAGGGAGGCTGCTGGAGTCGGATCCACTTCACCTCCTGCCAGTCTGGAGGCGATTTCTCCTTGCTCCATATTCCTGGCCTCTCTACCGCACAGCTGATGACAGAGAAACTGAACCAGTGGTTTAACGGACTCCCCCCTCAGTATTTTAAAGGCAAGGGAGGGGGTTCAGCTGCACAGAAACTGAGGAGATACAGCCGTTCCTTAAAAACAGCCGTCACTTCAAAAAAGCATGCACGCGTTGACTAAAAAGTGATCCACTTTTTAACGTGCTTCGATTTTGTGTCCCGTCAGAAATTATTTAATCTGGGTAAAACATTTTAAGGTTTTTAAATGTAATTGTTGTGATTTTTGTCTGCACTGTATTTAAACACATTATTTTTTATTCATTGATTCATAGTTAATGGAAACAAACTGTGAGTAAATCCGATCTGGAGCCATGCCGCTGCATTAATTTGGACAGGAGTTGGGCACCATAAACAGGATGTAAAATTCAAAATCAGAAACGCCTGTTATTTTGGATCTCACTCAAGCACAGTGATTCTGGCCCCCTGCATACAGCAGCATGAATAGCTAAAGTTATTTTTTGTTGTGGTACTAATCTGGCAAGTCGACCTGTTCAATCCTTGCTTAATCAAAAAGAGAAAAAAAAACATGCTTAAAACAAAGGGGCTGGACTCGCCCAGAGCCACGTGTAGCTGTTCGCATAGCGCTGTGGGTTACAGGACAACATCAATTATCTTCTTTCATTAGAGCATGAACAGCTATAATTGGCTAGTTCAGCACTCCAATTTAGCTTGGCTGTATTGAATGGCACACCAATTATAATGATTGTACGTTTGCACAAAACGACAGAATTTGAGAAGCCCTGAGGATTTAAAATCTTCAAACCTGAACGTATGAAATTGATTATGGTTATAAAAATTGTAGAGCTGTGTAACCATGCATAAATACTGCTGGATACATGAATTGGTGCCGTCCTCTCTCGTGTTCCCGGCTCGATACAGCAGCTGTGTGATGTGGCCCCGTCACAGCTGGCCTGGGTCTGACATGTTGGCTGTGCTGCCTGGGGTCTCACGCGGTGACGACATTTATGGAATAAAGACCAGCTTTCGCAGCCAGGTGGTTCATAGCTCTGCCAAGTGAACTGTGAACACTTCCACGCTTGTGCTGTAATGGGAGCGATCCAGGTTTTTTCAGCATGACGTACCGTACAGATTATTCCAACGCAATCGGACATGCTGCAGTTGTCCGATTGATAGAAGCTGCATTAGGTCATCCGTTGCTGTTGCATGGAGGTCTTCTTTATTCACTTCCATGACCTGCTATGATTTTATTATTTCTTTACCGCACAAGAAGTCTGCTTGGAACCCCTTGACTGTGTGAGCGTTGCTGGGGGTTGACGGGCACGGGTGCTGCTCCCTGGCTTCTTACCCCCTCCTCTCTAACCCCAGTGTGTGCTTCTTCCCCCTGCAGATCTACCCTGACCCTGAGCTGGAGCAGCAGATCCTGTGTCTCCTGATCCGTTGTATCCACAGTGAGGAGGGCTGCCGCTGGTCTGGACAGATGAAACAGCTGCAGGTAAGGAGGACACTCGCTCGTCTGCATCCGCGCTCCTGTTCACTCTGGAACACACTGTTTAGCTAGCCTGATCAATGCATTGTGAACACATTGAGGCAGACTGATTATACTGTATGATCAACTGTATATTGACATTCTCTCTCTCTCTCGTGTGACCAGTCCCACTTTTCGACGTGTGCCTTCAACGTGATCCCGTGCCCCAACCGCTGCCCGATCAAGCTGACGAGACGGGACCTCCCGGACCACCTCCAGTACGACTGTCCCAAACGCCACCTCAAGTGCGAGTTCTGTGGCAACGAGTTCACTGGAGAGGCTTACGAAGTGAGTGGATGGGTTATTGAGGTGTATGGGTAGAACTCAGAGAGGAAGCTGGCAGAGCACCAGCCCTGCTATCCATTCCCCCTCATTCACAAAAAACAGCCTTGCTTTAAAAACAGGGCACACTCACTCGCTTTCCAAGTGGCAGTTTTTAGGCTGCACACTGTAATTAGACACACAGTGGTGGCGTTCTGTCGTCTTTACAAGAAACAAATGGCAGTAGGCAAGACTCCTCTTATAAAAAGAAATCTACAGTATATCAGGTGCATTGGGTTTGTTTAGGATCTAGTCACATATTTCTAGCAGTCCTATCTGTAAAGTACATGCATCGCTCTGTTCCAGATTTCCTTTGCCTCGGGCTATCCTCCGAGTTCTGTTTTGAAAGCGTCTCAGTTTAATGAATGGAATCAGCTGTCCTGTAACCCTCGGCATATAGAATGTGTTTTCTTTTAGAAAGAGGTGGAGTCTTATTAAACCGCATGCCTGCTCACACACGTTGCTACATACAGAGAAAGGACCCGACTGTAATGTTGTTTTTGCTATTCTAGTCGCACCTGGAACAATTTTTGTACATGTGTGTGTGTGCGTGTGCATGCACACTTATGTGGGTTTAACTTATTAAAATCCTATTCATGTGAATTTTATTATGAGGTCTCTTTTTTCTTTTCGGTAAATCAAGTTGGACCAATATTAAGCACTCCGTTGTCAGTGGATAGACCTTACCAAGCATTTCATTGGACTGTCAGTTTGAAATAGCTGGGCACTTCACGAAAACTTGAAAGGGCTTCTCCATTAAAATTCCCTTTTGATGGCAAATTCAGTTTTAATTGCGAAGGGCCTGGGGTCGCTCGGCATGAATAACGCTACAATATATTTGTATTGCATCTGAACCCGAGATGGAAATAAGACTCCTATTGCATCGCACTTTCCACCCAGTCCAGGTTTTCATACATGCTCGATCAGCCCCAGTGTGTATAGGTAACAAGCTCCTGAGTGTCTGATTTTAGACTGCTAGTAAAACCAGGAATGGATCAAACTGCTGTGCAAAGATGGTCTTCCGTCCATCCCTGTGGAATGTTTCTCTCCAGTTGAGATCTAAGCCCTTGCCCTCCCTCTCCCTCCCCCTCTCTCTCCCTCCCTCTCCCTCCCTCTTCAGAACCACCAGGGGATCTGTCCGCAGGAGAGCGTGTACTGTGAGAATAAGTGTGGGGCTCGGATGATGCGCAGACTGCTGACCCAGCACAGTCTCAGCGACTGCCCCAAGCGCACCCAGCCCTGCAAGTACTGCGGCAAGGAGTTTGTGTTCGACACGATCCAGGTAAGGTGTAACGCAGAGCACACACACACACACACACACGCACACTCACACTCTGGTTCCTTCTACTGACGCAGCACCGCCTATTTATTTATTTATTTATTTATTTATTTATTGATTGATTGATTGGTGTTATTATTATTATTTATTTCTTAGCAGATGCCCTTATCCAGGGCGACTTACAATCGTAAGCAAATACATTTCATACATTTTATAACAAATGCAAATAAATTTGTTATATTTAGAAATAAGTCATGCAGGTACTGTACAAAAAAAAAAATGTATATGATTTACGTAACTTCTAATTTTAAAACTGAAAATCGATTTTTAATTTTCATTCTTCAAAAAATGTAAAATAGAATGAGTGTGTTACTGTAGAGAACAGTAACACACTCCCTTGCCATATATACTCTGTAATGTTAACATACGTGCACAGAAGACTGTGACATACCTCCCAGATTCTGTTTGTTCATTGTGCTTTATAACAAGTGGAGGGCTGTTGGGAAAACGGTCATATGATGTAACACATGTCGCTTGACCATTATCCAGCCTTTCCTCTATCGGTGGATGGGTTGTCAAAGTGATAAGGGTTTAGTGTTCATTCACTTTCTTTATGAAGCGACCCCTTCTTTCCCATACAGGCATTCATTGCTTACTAACACTATAGACAAGAGTGGCAACAAGCCCAGGGAACAGGGAGTAGTGAGGAGGGGGGGGGGGTAAAGAAATAAAGAAAAACAGCATTCAGGGACATTGCCAGCGCTCCTGTCCACCCGGGTAGCTTTCTGACGGTCCTCTGTCTTGTATTCGCTGGCACACTTTCATCAGCACCTGTGCTGGCTCTGAATGCCTTTTACAATAAACTTGCTGCCAGTCGCCCCAAGTCATTCAGCACAAGGCATCACTAGCAGGGCAACAGGGAAAGGGAAGGGCTGATTTCTTCCATCAAACCGTTCTGAACCCAGAGAATTGCGTGCGGGTTCATTCTTTTCTTAGATTAACTCTTTTTGTTATGCTTGCAACTCGGTTGATATTTTCTTGGTTGCTTCATTTTGTATTAATTTATGTTTCATCCACAGAGCCATCAGTACCATTGTCCCCGGTTCCCAGTTCAGTGCCCGAACCAGTGCGGAGCCCCCAACATCGCCCGCGAGGATCTCAGCACTCACATGAAGGACAGCTGTGGCAGCGCCCTGGTGCTGTGCCCCTTTAAAGATTCCGGCTGCAAACACAGGGTAAGCATGGCTCTGAGCCAGTCACACCCGCTTAATAATAAAAGCTGTTCAGGGTTTCTGAACCGGTAAAGTTTCAGAACCAGAGGGTTGACTTGAGAGTCCTTCATGACCTTCTGAGTTGTTTCTCTCTAGTTTTATAGCATCGCTAGTTTTCTTGGTGCAAAAAGCTTGGGATAAGTAGGGCCTGTTATCAGTGACTCAAAGACATGACTTTGCTTTACTGCTTGCGTGCGTGTAGTACAGTGAGCTAGCCATTAATCACTTGGTTCCCTTTACCCATGCTAATGATGCCTACAGTAACTGGTATCATGCTAGTTCCTTGATATGACATTCCTTAGCGTCTAACAAGTTCCTATTGTTCCCCCCCCCCCATTTCATCGCAGTGTCCCAAGGTGGGACTGAGCAGGCACGTGGAAGAATCCATGAAGGTCCACCTGTCCATGATGTGCAGCCTGGTGAGCCGGCAGCGTCTGGAGATTTTGGACCTGCGGAGGGAGGTGGAGGAGCTGTCCGTGAGCCACGATGGCATCCTGATCTGGAAGATAGCGGACTACTCCCGGAAACTGCAGGAGGCCAAGACCCGGAACAACTTTGAGTTCTTCAGCCCGCCCTTCTACACCCACAAGTACGGCTACAAGCTGCAGGTCTCAACCTTCCTTAACGGGAACGGCAGCGGGGAGGGCACCCACCTCTCCATCTACATCCGAGTCCTGCCCGGGGAGTACGACAACCTCCTGGAGTGGCCCTTCTCCTACAAGGTGACCTTCTCGCTCCTGGACCAGAGTGACCCGTCCCTGTCCAAGCCCCAGCACATCACGGAGACCTTCAACCCCGACCCCACCTGGAAGAACTTCCAAAAGCCCCCGAGCACCAGGAACTCCCTGGACGAGAGCATGCTGGGCTTCGGGTACCCCAAGTTCGTCTCTCACGAAGAGATCAAGAAGAGGAACTACATCCGGGACAATTCCGTCTTCCTCAAAGCCTCCATTGAAATCCCCCAGAAGATCATTGCATGAGAGTTTGCGTTGCATTTCAGGAAGGACTGTCTGTGATGAGACATGGGAGCCCTCCCAGGACGTTAAGACAAACCCTTACAGGCAGGTGAGCCCGTTTGCAGAGCTCGGAGTGGCAGCAGATGATGCAGATTTGTTTACTGGTTCTGTACCTCAAAAGATCCTGCACCAGTGTCCTCCAACTGATCCACCAAGACTTGAAGCTCTAGGCTCCATTTTCTGGATATTGATGAGCTGAGAGACCCAACTTACTGGAGGAGGAGCATGGCATTCACAGGGAACTGGTGTGTGTTTGATATTTAATGGAAACACTTCTAGATTCTACAGTGCCTAGAGTTGTGTTGCTGTTTTCTATTCATGCCAATACAAGAAAAGTAATGTGCATTTGAACAGGGCGCTGGAGAAAAAATAGGCTTTACATTTTTTTTTTTTTTTTTTTTTTGGTTCATTCTTTTTTTGTCTGGATATTTTTTAATGCAGTTGGAGCTTATTGAAGAGAATAGAAGGAGCCCTGATAAAACATCTGAATACTCTACTAAGTGAACAGCTACATGCATGCACAGTGAAACACAAGCACACACAAACAGAGCCATGTCAGGCACGGGAGTCCAAAGGAGTGTTTTTTATATGTTAGAAAAAGACCCTGAAAACCAAAATGGCCAAATATTAGATAGTCATGTATCATCAGTACATGGTTCAGATTAACATACAAAATGTGTGCAGGTCAAAGATGTGTCATTTACATTTGATATCTATGTATGTGTGTATACAACATGAGATAATAGGTGCTATTGTAAGATAATATGCTTTTGTGGGGATAACGATACCTGAACTTGACACACCGCTGACTCTGCTGTGTACTCACTTTGTGAAATAAGCCATGAAACGGCCCGCAGGGGCTGAGGAACGTGCCGTTTCCAGATTCACGTGTGTTTGAATGAGCAGGGACAGGATTCTGAAAGGGAGACGCAGATCGAGGAGTAATGTTGAACGCCCGGCAATCCTGGGACCCGTCAACTGCACTGGAAAGGTGAAAGCGTGGTGATGCGTCGCACGAGTTCCACTGAGTGTCGTTTCTCGTGCCATGTGAAATGTAGACGCTGACGTTTTAGAAATGAACAGGCTTGGTCTGGTTTACTGTTGCAGTTTTAAAGTTGCTTTTCCAAGCACGGACTGAAATACAATTGCTGTGGTTCTGGCAGCCTATCGGCGAGCTGAATTTACAGTCAGACTGGAAGAAGTCCTAATCGGGCAACTGGTCTGCTCATCAAAAAGGCAACATTTGAACTGTAAAAAGAGAATAACATGTTAATATAATACTGTGTGTGTGTGCATACATATATACTAATGTATAAAAGTTAAAGCACATTTTCTGTACTGTTTCTATCATAATAAACATTTTACAGCAATTGAGAACACTGAAGATTTTTTGTAGCCATATTTTTCAAACCTGAAGTAAGTGGTTTCTAGGGTTAGAAGTTTTATACAAAAACCATGTAAAGAGGGAGGGAGGGGGAGCGTGATAGTTTTCCGATGTGTGTGTGTGGTTTTTTTTTTTTTTTTTTTTTAAAGATCTCTCCCCTATTCTTTCTCCTTGTGAAATGTATTTATTTGTAAGGCTATGCTGTTGATTTAGAATGACGAATTGGTTACGATCGGTTGAATGATGATTGCTTGTCAAACTGTTGTTTTGAAATAAAATATTACTCCATAAGTTTGCTGTGCGGCTTGTTTGAGTAACATGGGGAGTAAGCAGGGAGGGAGACTGGGTATTGAAGTTACACACACAGCCACTGGGAAATCGCAGAACCTCCTTTCGCATGCTTCCGTTGCAATAACAAAGCTGTGTAAACGCACAATCCTAGCAACGCAGCGATGTCAGCTGTGATCAAACAGAGCTAACCTGGGACTACCTACAATATGCCAAGTCTATGTGTATGATTTTTTTTTTTTTTTCATACAGGTCTACACACAAAGACAGACATCCACTAACAATGATCTCCCAGGTGAAATCACTGCCTAGCTGCACGCTGACTGTCTCATGCCCTCCCCCAGCAGCTCAGGAACAGCACGTCAGTGTAACGGACTGAGGCACCAGTATTTGACAGAACCGTGCTAATGCTTTTCCTGGGTAATGTGCAAACAGACCCTTATTGGTCAAACAGCTTTTGGAGCGCAAAGTTGTCATCTCAGCACTTTTCATTTGAACTCCTCCTGAATCACACTGAGCCTGGTTTTGATGCAGGCCCTGTGTATCGCTGGCAGTTTTAACAGCCGTCTGAGAGTTGACCTAGTCCTCATTTCTCGCCCGTTCATTTTGAAATTCTTGTTTATTTAAAAGATTTTCGCAGGGGAATCCCGCCAGGAAGATGGTCTTTTTCCAAAGAGGTACAAGACCAGATTGAAAATAAGGTGAGGCTTAAAATAGATGTTCAGATTACAAAAGCATGCCTTCTGAAATCCTGGAAAACTGTACTGTAGTTCACATTTAAAGCATTGATTATTTTAATTTAATCAAATGCAATGCAGGTTGTGGCGTCAATCCAGCAAAGCACAACAAAATGATATTCTTAAAGTTACAAATGTATTAACTAATTTATCTGCATGCTTTATGTTTTTGGCAAGTAATCGATGGATTTAATATTCCAAAGCGCGGCGTACTTCATGGAAGTGCAGATGGTAATTAGCTGGCTGCTGGAGTTGAAGGAAATCATTTTCAGTTTATTCTTTGTATTTATTTTTAGCAGATTCGCACAAAACAAACCGGGCATGGTGAAAACACCATGGGTCTGTTTAGTTGTGTATATGACTGTGTGACGGCCCTTCAAAAGCCACCTGGCTTCCTCAGGACTGGTAATCGCTGTTCCTTAGAATAGGATGGATTTCTTCAGTGATAAATAGAGCGCGAGGCACAGCAATTTGTAGGGATCACAGCTGGACGGATTTGCAGTGCGTTGAAGTAAACGCCTGAATTAATGCTGATGAAGGCTTCAGCATGAACATGTGTGCGGAATGCAATGCAAGGTGAATTCCAGCACCCCTATCCTCAATTCAGGACTGTTTCTGTCTGATTAATTTAAAATGGGTGATACATTTACTGCAAATGTACAAATAAAAACTCAGATGATGCCAGGACCAAAAAACAACGCACGCAAGTAAAAAACAAATACAAGTTCAAAATCAGTATGATACAAAGGACATGGAAAAGTTAAACAATCCTGCAGTTTTTGTTCAAAGAAATTCCTTCTGTGCTCCGTGCATCCCGTACAGAATCCAAGGATCACTCTTGCAACTCTGGAGCACGGCGTGCGTGAACTCCTTCCTTATCCTTGTGTCGGCCTGGCATAGTCCTTGGTTTTATGGTCTTGCATGTCTTGCTGGATCTTTGTATGCTGTAGTTACAGGGTGATTAGAAAGTAAGTTTTCCACATCAATGATATATATATACTACACCCCCAACACAGTGTTTACAGAGCACTGAAATCTAAGCCCAGTGTAACGGCTTTGGTCTTTTCTCTGGGGACACAGAGCGCTACGGGATCAAAGTGAGGTGTCTCTGTGCTGGATTTACGACTGGCTGCTGCACAGTAACTCTGTTTGCCACACATTGAGAGGACACCTGGCACAGCAGCAGGGGAGCTGCAGAGAGCAGCATGATGTTGGGGTTCTGCTGTCTGGGTAAATAGCAATCTGCTAGCATTGTCACTTCAGGTGCTGCACTGCACACGGCTTGCTGCACACAGTAGCAATGTCCCATTTGAGGTTCTTGTTCGGCTGAAGTGAACCTACAGTATTTTTTTCACAGTCATTTTACACTTTCCCTGTGCTTTTGCCATGGTTATACTATGTATTTATCATCATTTACCATGCTTTGCCATGTGGTTTTAATATGCTTGCTATGCCTTTCTGGGCTTTACAGTGCTTACCTATGCTTTACAATGCTGTATTTCACTTTTTAAAAGGGAAATATATACATTATGTCATGTATTACTAGAAACCCTATATAAAACGTTATAAATTCAATGACAAACGTTTGTATTTCGTCCATAACTTCAAACACCCAATCAAACATCGAGGAAAACATGTTTTGATAAAACGTTCATCCTGTTTTGGTTGAAGTTCTTCATGAGCCCTTGAATGCTCATTGGACTCCTGTATTTAATCACTGATATCCCCTGCACTGGTCATTCCTGCTGGAACACTGTCCACAGCTCCAGGCAAACACAAAACACACACGTCCAAACACTTTACTTCTCGAGATGATTGATTTGGCTGTTTCAAACTGAGACACATTTGGAGGGAGAAGTTCAAGATTCAAGTTCTCGGAGGGCGGGGACTGTGAGGTAAGCCACGCCCCGCTCGGATCCTGATTGGCTGATTGGTGAGGTTTAAAAAATATCCACTCTCTGCAGATTCAGATGTTTAAGCAGTGATCATGCACACTTTAACATTACTTGAAGCTAATCCAGACAGTGGGATTACTAATGCATTACAAACTAATGGTATGGGAGCTGCAATTAAAATGGATGTCGAGCATAACAAATACAACAGTGAAGTGAGCGTACAGTGCTCCCTTTACTGATGTTGGATATTTCATTCAACGTTGAATGGGGGAATTGATTTATTTAAAACAGCATCTCTTTCTTTCTTCCTTTGCAATAGCATTTCCAAAGAATGGGCCTTTTCCTGTCCCGTGCACATCAAGCATTCTTCAGCGTTGTAATTCTGCACAAGCTGCAATCGGATTTTGATTTAAACAGATTGTATTCAATCCATTCCTGCAAACCGCTTGAAAACCCCGTCTTCAAAGCACTATGAGCCACACGTCCTCAAATCCTATTAAGAATGTCGATCTGCAATTGAACGGTTCAGGAAACTCAAGGAGATTATGTTGCTGCATTTCATTTTCTCTGCTGTTTGTTAATAATTGATTACTTTTTTTACGGTACCAGTAACTGAATTTCTTAATATTTTTTAGATTTATTTAGCCACGCCGGTCCTTTTGTTCAGTATGCCGATCGTTTTTTCATTTTATATTACCTGCGCTACCGTCAGCCAATGAGGCAAATCGAATGCATTTCACGGCCAAATTCAATTTTCTCTTAACACACCTGGTCTCAGGACTGAGGAGGATAGAATGTTTCAGACATACGATGTATTATCAGTTTACCAGTGTGTTACTATTGTAAGGGTTACAAACGATTCTTATGACATCAAATAGAGTGTGTACTAAAACATTTAGACCATGTTAATAAAACTTTAGTACACCCATAAACACACAGGACTGCATTCCTTTTACCAGCACACTAATGAATACAGTCTTCCATCTCAAAGCTACTTAGGCTCACTGCGCTATCAGGATCAATTACTAGGCAACATGTACACTACAATGGCAGTCAAACATGATGATTTTACTGGGCATTTGTTTGTTGTATCCCAGGAGTAACATTAAGCATAATTTAAACCGGTATTCAGGTCATAATAAGAGTGTTAGGGGAAGGCATAGTAACAGTGGGACTGTTTAAAGACACAAGCGTGTGGCCACACAAGTGTGTCACTCCAGGCCATTGTGGAAATGACTGTGGAAGTGCTTTGAATGGGCTCCCCTGACGCTCATAAATGCCTGTTTCTCCATCTCTCTAGAATTGCTCCTGGTTTTGCCTTTAGGTATGGAGGGGAATGTGCTGCAGAGTTAAACACTGTCCCATAATGCTGGTGTGTTTGTGCAGTGTAGAATGTGTGTTTTAGCTGAACACAAAGCAGACACACAGACACGCTCATGCACCTGTCAAAGAGCTCCGGGATCCCTCTCCACGTGAGGCTCTTGTGTGAGTCAGCTTTCCAGTGATAGCGGCGCACGGTAAATGATTCAAAACCAAATCTATACAGTGTGTATTTTTTCAACAATGTTGCAAAAGTGATGTATTAAAAACCCTTTGATCTCATTTCCACAGCTCTGCAATCACACCCTGCATCTGTTTCCATTCTTAACTACCACAGAGATCTTGAAACACAGCCACACACACGCACAATCACACACAGAGACACGCACGGACACACACACACACAGCCACGCACACACACGCACAGACAGACACAGAGACACGCACACACACGCACAGACAGACAGACAGACAGACACCGACACAACACACACACACACACACTAACAGATGAGGTAGGGTTTGTCAAGTGCCTCTGCCTCTTTCTGATCGGAGAATGTGTTAATGGATAGAATGGAAGGCTGTGCGTATGTGTCTGCGTTTGGAATGAGCTGCCTTTCCCACCAGAGACTACGAGAGGCGTTTGCTCTGATTTGAAGATTAATCTCTTTAGCAGTTTGCTGGATAAACGGCACTAAATCTTTGAACTGCCAACCGCCTGGCTCCTTAGTCCTGCTATTAAACAACTAACAGCTACCTAACGACCTGCCGGTGCAGCAAGAATCTTTGGATTGGCAAAGCAACTAAAAAGAAAAAGAAATAATTTAAGCACACAGACATGAGAAACATCCGGACCATCTACTTCAGAGCAGATTCGCGGTAAAACGTACTGCCATTATCATTCACTGCAAGAAAGCGCAAAACAGCCATATATACTAATACTAATAATCATACTGCTAGGAGCTAGGAGGATAAAGAGGATTAGGGATGAAATGCTAGAGCACACAGTCCAGCTGGGTGCTTTACTGTGTGCTGCTGTTGTTTTATTAATGTTTAAGGCATGTTTTTTTTTTGTTTCTAAACACTCAAGTCAAACAGTGCTTTGAAAAACGAGATCGGACTTATAACCCTGTCTAAAACAGCTGGCAAAGGTTTCATGACCTGCGAACTTCATCTAATTAATCAGACCGGGCTTTTACAGTCCTTAAAACAGTCATGTTTCGTGAATTGGGCCCAACACACTGATGAAATGGGAAATATAAAATACTGCACTGAATACACAATGCAACATTGTTCTGCCAGAACAGTCACACCTTATTGTTGCGTGCAGAAATGTGGTATGATTTTAGCATTCTTTTTAAAAATCCTGTAATGCCTTACAAAAATGCATACTGACTCTAAGAATGCCATTATGTGGAGGTGCTGCAATAGCAGAGCAGAGATTAACCTTTTGTGTAGCGAAGAACGAAACATTATAACTTGTAAAAACAAGTCTCTGAGATTCTCAGCTCCAGTGTTTTTTTTTTTTTTCACTCGTGGTTGTCGTCCTCTTATATAACTACAGTAGTCCAGGAAGGTTCAGAGTGCATGCTCCCCTAATCCAATCTGAGGAAGGGTTGACTTTACAAGATGTGCCAATGGATCTGCTATTATATATAATCTGAATCTGTTTCATCCCAGCACTAATCCCCCAGAGTAACACCTGTAAACTGCTTCATCGTGACAACACAGGCGAGGGGAAAGTAAAACAATGAACGCGTGCAACACCCACAAACCCCTCCAGATGATTACAAATTAATGTGAACCATTCTTTCTGGAAGAGCCTGAGCAAAAGGCCTCTCTGATCCTCCTGCTCTCTTATTCCTTCACAACAATCCCTATGTGGAGATACTGCCCTGAGGCTATGTCGGTTTCAAGCACATCATAAATACTAGGTCTGCTCTGCTTGGTTGTGTGTGTGTATATGGAAGGTGGAGGGAGTGGTTGCTAGGGGTGATAAACTTGACTCCTGGTTTCTGGTTGGTTAAGGCCAGGGCAGGGAAACCTGCCAATCGGAGACACAGAGAGTCTTGTTGCCGAGGCTTACCAGGCTGTCACTGAAGAGTCCAAATCTGCGACACCTTTAAGGGTGACCCTGCGTATCATGCAGCAGCAGCTCGAGCTGTAATTATATGTGATGTCACTGTAATGGGCAGGTTCCCCTAAATCATTTAGATGAGCCCCATGCAAGAACATGCAATGGTACATGTGAGGTTTGGAGGCACAATGCACACCTTTTGAGATCTTTAATGCAATTACAAAACGCTCCATATACCAGGATTTTAAAAATGCAAACGCAAATGAAGACAGCTGGATATTTCTGTAGCCTGCATTAAGAATTCCACTACTGGGACTGGCTCAGGGATGCTAGCAACAGATCTGGGCAATCCGTTAGCTATTATGGCACAGGCAGCTGTGCAGCTATACCAGCTTAAGGACATGGCTATTGACTAGCCCTTATCATTACTGAAGAACTTCAAATAGCACTTTTTTTTTTTTTTTCACATGATCGGAGAATGTTTTGGAGTTTAGTGGTTTAACAGGACTCAGTGTTTACAGCACTAATTGTGGGATTCCCAAAGCCCTGTGCACTGGATGGCTTATTGCACCCAGGGCCAGTGCTGGCACTGCATTGAGTCTGACACAACCTCGCGGAACAGGAACAAGCCAATCAAAGCAGCTCGCCCAGTCGCAGCTGTCTGGCTTTTTAAATTTCATTCCATTGCTTTACAACAAGGCCCCCCCGATGCACTGCCCAGGGTATAGGCCTGACTTGCGGGAGATGTAATCGAGAGCCCATGTGAAACTGTCAAACATCACAAAACCCCTCTCTGGCCCCGAACATCCTGTTGTTTAAAACACAAAACACAGGACAGATGTGAGTGGTCTGCACCGTACAGTACCTAATGCATGACCGTCGCCAAACCGAATTCAAAATGTTACAATAGAAATGCATCAGCTCTGACGTGGGACAGCGTCAGCTAGAATAAACACTAAGCCACTGGGGTCTGTTCCATAAGATCGAACTGACGCCTGGTCTAATTACTGTCATTGTTTAAATAGCGCTCCCAAACATTCAGCACTTCACCTCAGTCTTTTTGGTGTATTTCTGCCTGTAAACAAAAAAATCAGGAAGGTTTAGATTTGAATGCTTTTTAAATGTATTCAGTTCAGCTGGTGTTGAGATCACTTGAACAGACCCCATTGTCTCCTGATTACGTGGGTCTCCTTTATAGTGGTGTCTCAGATCAGCCCATGTGGCATTCCTGTGGGCTGTTTGTAGAATGCGGTCGCTTCCTTGATTGAGTTACCAACAGTAAACTGGAGCTTAATCAGATTTCGTAAATCTGAAAACCTCAAGCTTTTCACAAGCCCTAGCTATGCACTTATTAAAGACAGTAATGGGCTCTTTACGTGAGGGCGGCAGGCTGAAGCTCGGTTTAAAATGTTGTGCTCTCTATCTAAAAATAACTGAAGATGCCCGTCCCTGATAAAGGCTTTCTGCGTGCTCGTATTTGCTCGCTTCTGACCCTGTTTGGCGAGTTGTCCGATTCCCGCAGTTTAACTCTTGGTTTGACAGCCAGGCTGTGGTCAGCTTCTCTTGTGTTGAGAGGATAAATGCCCTTAGCATTTGTGATTTTAATTCAAGGTTTAACTGGACATTACCTTCTACAAAAAAAACTAAGACAGCTATTATAAAATCTTAGTATCATGTTGCTTTTGCTCTGTGTAAGCTATTCAGATTCCTTGTAAGGCTGTGTAAAATACCATATGAAAGCCCACTCCCCACACAGCCTCTCCCCTTTA
Organism: Acipenser ruthenus; assembly: GCF_902713425.1. Lineage (NCBI taxonomy): Eukaryota > Metazoa > Chordata > Actinopteri > Acipenseriformes > Acipenseridae > Acipenser > Acipenser ruthenus. Next base: position 1,757,275 of record NC_081214.1, read on the forward strand.
CAGACAGGAGCCCCAGCAGCAAAAGGCAGGGTAATTAAAAGATTAGAACAGCTCCCTGTGTGACATTTGTAATAAATCAGGAGTGGGGGAAAAGAATTACTTTGCGATTGCCCCGTCCTTATCAACCTCGAAACAGCACCAGTTCATAGGATTCAACGAGCCCGCCTGCTGCAGAGATGAAAACCATTTACAGTGTCCTGCAGTCACCGAATGAAAGCGGGCTTGTCATTTCTCTGTTTATCTTTGCAGTAAAGCAGGGACCTCGTGGGCTCTGTCTTCTCTCTGCCTAATTGACATTTGGTTACATTTTTTGTAATGAGTATATTAAGTCGGAGCTCCTCTAATTGATCATGTCAGCGCGCCCTGTTGTCGTGTTTTAAGATGCATTTAAATAATTGTGATTGTCAATGGAACTGAACCAAGCGGGGAAATTAAAACACAGAGTCTCATTAGTGGAAATTAAAACACAGAGTCTCATTGGTGGAAATTAAAACACAGAGTCTCATTAGTGGAAATTAAAACACAGAGTCTCATTAGTGGAAATTAAAACACAGAGTCTCATTAGTGGAAATTAAAACACAGAGTCTCATTAGTGTCTTGTGTTTCTTTGCGCTTGTCTCCAATGCCGTAGACACCATATCACTGAAATAATGTGTTGGCTGCCATTCGTACAGCTTAAGATGGACTTAAACAGTCTTAAGTGCTGACTGGCAACCTGTCATTCATAAAAAAATGTGCAAAAACACAAAGTTCTGAATGAAATCTCAGATCATTTCTCCGGTTTTAAATGTCCTTCTGCAATCAAAGACCACAAGATCATCTCAATTAAGATAAAAATCCCAGTTACTATAATCATTTTGTTATGTTCCAGTTTTTTCCCCCTGGTTCAGATTAACTGAATGCCATAGTTCTTACTACCATTCATAAAACACAAAGCTTGGGTTTGAGAATGCAAGTAAACAACTTCACCACACAGCTCCATCAAACAAAGGCTCAGAAAAGCACGCTGTATAAACGCCAAGACATTTGTTCCAGCAGTAAGAATGTTTTCTCACAGTGATCCCGGGGACAGTGCAGACTGCAGGGCTTCTTTGCTGGGGTCTCAAGCTACTGCAGGGTTTCCTGTGTACTCACACTCCCGGCGGTTCCTTATTGGTGCCTCCAACAGAAGAAAGTCTCCTGCCATGTGAAGAGACTGGCTCGACCGTGCAAACCCACCCACAGCAAATCTGGCTCGCATCGTCTTTTTTAACGAAGAGTCTCCATGCAGCACCACCCCAATCCTCTGTGGCGTTCCCTCAGTATGGAGTTACTTCCAGTTAGAGAAGCCTTGAAAGCCTGTTGTAATTAGCGGAACACTGATAATCTTCTATTTCTGCCAGTTGCTGGGATTGCTTTAGGCTGGGAGGGTCTGTCTCTGATCAATCGCCGCCTCTCTCGAACAACCCTCAAAGACTGTAGCAGCGCAACAAGACCTCTGAGTTCTGTGAACCCTGTACTCTGTGTTTCTACCTGCCTGTGTCTCTCAGCACTTTGATCCCCGTCTCCTTATCATGAGCAACCCAACTGTGGAATATAATAGCATAAAGAACGTTATCTGCACGAGTGAGTCGAGAAACCGTGACTAGAACAGATATTTAAAACTTCAGGAGAGTACAGCTTTAAAACTCTTACTAGGCAGCACTTCTTGGAATCAAATCATGTCTTGTTGGTTCTAATTAAGAGCTCGCTGTGTGGTCCTTATCTCAATAGTGAGCCCCATGAATGCTTAAAGAGGCTTTAGCGGGAGGCGATCGCACAAGCCAGCCCTCTATCGGGTTCCTCGACTTCAATCACCAGAAATTAACTGCCTTTCTTTCATGACCAGATTAAAATTCACGACCAAGCAAAAAAAAATTAAAAATCTATTCATGACCATTAAGAAGCATTAGCACAACATTAAGCGGGCTGAACTCTGATGAAGCAGCGGCTGAACCCTGTCTGGATAGTGTGGATGTAACGGGCTCTGTCAGTGCCGGGAGCTGCTTGGAAAGTGCTGTGTAGATCTGGGTTACGTTGGGGTTGATGGACCCCAGGGGAACACTCTGTCACTTCACCAGCCTGTCACTGTTCTTCTTTAAAATGCTCTCAGGAGGAGTGTCAGCATGTGGCATAAAGTATTTCAGCAGATCTTACAAACTTCTGCATCAAAGTAAACAGACATTGCACCACATGTAGTCTGCTCAAGGGTAAAAGTCTGAAACTTTCTTTTTCTTTCTTTTCTCAAGGAGAATTGTTAATGTTCTGAGTGACTGAGTTGTTTATCATGTATATTTCAGTTCCAGTACAGGTTCTGCAGAACCAATTGCAAACCTTCTACAAAGTTCATCTGGGCTGTTTGCTTGTTTGTTTTTCTTTGGTAGCAAATATCCCTCCCAGTGTGGACTATTAAAGTGCTTCTCCAGACGGCGCAGGTCATTATTTTTGTTCGATGGAGAATGAAAGCCGTTCCCCTCAATGTCACCCCTGCACTAAATCCAGCCGTGTCAACAAATAGGTGAGCTGTTTAACTGGGGCTGGAATGCAAACAGTAAATATTTGGGGAATGATCAGCCCTGCCCAGAGCTTGAAGGGCTTTCTGTTACACAGTTACCAAGAATAAACAGAGCGAGAGAGAACGGCACTGTAGCTCATAACCCTGGAAACGGAACCCTGTGCTACCTATCATTGAAACTGCACTGCCACTGTGGTGCCGTTGAAGGTCATTTAGTCTAAAGAGTTGGCCAACGTTAGCCCTTCCACTCCTGGTCTTTGTTCCAACCCTGTTCTAAATTCTTTAATGGAACCATTTAAACCTCCATCCTGGCCCTGAAGTAGTTACTGTAATTATATCAATTTACCTGCTAAACCTGGAGTGGAATGGCCCTCCAGGACTGTGATTGGACACCCCTGGGTACACATTTTGTAATCAATGTGTTCTTGTGTTTTGGAGTTAAGAAGGGGAAGCATTTTAAATTGTTCTTGACTCTAAAGCAGCAACAAGCATTAGCCATGTTTTTAGCTTAGGATTTCTTGGAAAAACCAATACATTGATGTAAATCTTATCGGATCTTCCCCGAACTTACAGTATAAACAGTAAGTCCCAACAGTCCCAACATGTCAATATTAAAGCCTAGGATTTGCAGATGAATCGGCATGCAGAGTGACTTCACTACCGGCTTGAACGCAGTATTTTTAGATTTAATATCTCAAAACTTATGTTAGGAAAATAATATCATAAATACCATAAACCAAGGCACAGGACGGCTGGCACAGATCACATCGGGTCAGGGAGCATCTCTTATGAAAGCATCCCTTTTCTTTCCCATGCTTATACAATGCATTTACCACAGTACCACATAGTTTGACGTGTTTCTTATTTTTATTAAGCTTTTCCGTATCTCGCTTTTCTTTACAATGCTTCCCTGTGCTCCAGCATGCTTTCACTGTGCTCTGTTACACTTTGCTGTGCTCTTACTGTGAGGAAACGGTTAAGGGAGACCTGGGATCACAGTCTGGCACCTGACCCAATGAGTGATCCAGACTGATTCAATGCCCAGACACTGGCAGACACTGAAGCCCATATCCAAGACAAATGAGTGATGCTCCACAAGAAACAGTCCCTACCCAGTTTGATGTGCAGGGACTCGAATCATTTTTTTCCTTCCAGATAACCCTGTCTTACTGTACTGGGAGAAAGAGCATCATCGCAGAGGCAGGTTTAAAACAGTTCTGTACATGCTTCCCCTATTCTGACATTAACCCAGCGATGGTGCTTCCTAATGCTGAGCCATTGTGTGAGCTAACACAGCGTGACTGGTGGGCGTGCTGTCACTCAGGCATGGCCACTGTGCAGCTGCAGCAAGCTGACTGTCATTTCATTAGCCCTTGTTGATCTCCGATGCTCTCTGACGACACTGATGGATGCCTGTGCCGTTCCATATAGCTGCACTTTTCCAAGCCAATTATTAGCTCATCATTTTTCTTTTGGGTATAGCAGATCCTGGGGAGGGACTCAGCCCTTCAGTGCTGCGTTTCTCAATGCAAGCAGCTGTAGCCCTTGACGTGTTTAAGAGAACACTTCCATTTATTAGGTGCCCTGAATACTGCTATTGAACAGAGGGGTTAACTAAGCCACTTGTGTACGGACATTAACCGAGACAGATTGTTGAACAAAGCAGCGCAAATTCACTCCCCTTGCGAGTATGTAAATGTTGCTAAATGAAGGGTTGGTGTGGGTTCTGGATTCGTTCTTGGTTAATCCATCATGCATAACTCCCTGCTAGCTGCTGTTTTTTGGTTTTTTTTACCGGTATGAAATTAATTAATCATCTAAATAGGACACATGCTTGCTGTACTGTTTCCACAATATGCTATATTCCAGTTATTTCTTACTTGTCTGTACCAGGTCTGTTCAATGTACTGTGTTGCAAGGACTCAGAGAAAGTGTTTTCCAGTAGCCAGTAGCCAGAAGTCAGGAGCCATGTGTTGACCGGTCAGTTTGTAAGTAAATACATTTGAAATTTAAGTGCCAGGTTTGTAGCTGTGAGGTTCTAATGTACAGTCCTGTAAACACATTTTCAAATCAATGTACCAACAGAAACTTTTGGGTTATTAAAAGCTGTTGGTTAACAGCAATCCTTCATTACATAGAAAAAAAAAACCCCTCAATCCAAGCAGATGCGGAGCTGGCTACAGAATATGCAGCCCCACAGCGGTATAATGACAGACTGCCATGAACAGGGGGGGAAAAATGGGGAATCGGAAGTTGGGACTAATTAGGCTCTCATGTTGCAGCTGATGGGAGGTTATTCCGACCCCTGTAATTACAGGCAAGATAAAAAGGGTTCACATCCCCCCGGCCTCTTTGACTTCGTGGTGCCACCAGCTATTTCCAAAGCTAATTTAGTTCAGTTCTGTCAAGAAAAAAACCCGCTGCAGTGCCGCCTGTAATATTACCCAATGACAAGCCATCCAGCGCAGGCTAATCCCCAGCGCAGCCTTACAATTAGCAGAAGACAGTTTGTGGGAGCCTCTCAAAGACACATGCAAATTGGAAGACTCTCTTGGAGAGGGCTACCTTTGAAAGCCAGACTGCTGTCGCCTTTGTATTCAAATCGGACTCAAATTAAAATCTGTGCTTTTCTGCCGTCCTCGTCAACAGCAGTGCAGGGACTTGCTTTAACTCCGCGGGGCCCTCAGACAAAGAGAAACAGACGCACAGCAGCCGTTTGCAATGCAACTCCCACTGTGCTGCGGTCTGAGCCATTCCTTGTTTTATCATGAGCTTAATTAGATGCACAGTATAGCCAGCTATGGACCCAAGCTGCTTTGCCATGTCTTATTATCCACAGAAAGACAGACGCACTAAATACATTGATACAAAGAGCTATACTCGCAAACTCTTTGCCCATTTTATGACCAGCTAACTGCTCTCGGACTTATAAACTGCACAGTCCGCCCCGTGCATTATCACCACACTTCTGCACGCTGTCGCCATGGTGTTACTCTCAATAAAGAGTCTCACTCACAGTGTCTAGCATTGAAATTAGCATTCAGGTGTACATATCCAACGAGAGCAGCAGCGCTGTAATAGACAAACAGCTAACTGATTTTGGGGTAGTCTAGGCAAAGTTGCAAGCAGGGGGTGTGGAACAAGGGAAAGGCAGAGAATACATGAGGGATTGGCACAGCGTGTAATTATACCCGCCAGAGCAGCAGGCAGAGCTGATGAAACACTGTAATTAAGTTAGGAAAATCATTCCGGAACAGTTGTTTATATATACGGCCATCATCCACGCTCCAGGAATGCTCGTTTTCATCACAGCAGCTGGTGCTTTTTATCTCCAGTGCTTCCTTCCTCTGTGTGGCATCACCGATTGCAGGTCCTTCTCATTGAGGCAGGAGGTAGGGTTTAAATCACTGGGGCAGACGGCCTCATTGAATGAATCAATATCTGCTTAATATTATAAATCGCGTCCTGATCAATCAGTTTATTAAGGGCTTGTCAAAATTCCAGTAAATCTGCTCTTGTGTTTATAGATGTCACCCCGTGCATAGAACACAACACACCACTGTTTATGCTAAACCGTAGCTCCCCGCTGCAGTTTTTGTGAGTCTCTTATAACAGAAATCTTTTTGCACAGCTTCTTCCACAATGCATGAGATTACTAACATTAAGAAAACGTATTCCCTTTTAACAACAGCACTAGGCTTGATGCCAGCAGGGGTCTTCTTCATACAAATCTACATTGATAACGGAAGCACAAATTCAGATATTCTAGGGATGGGCGGGCGTTTAAATCAAACCTGGAGCTCCCTTAGCTGGATTAAAGTAGGATGTTATGAGCGCCACATCTGCATGCAGTCAAGATCAGGGTTCATTTTGTATATTTACTGAATAGCAGAATTAACCTGGAAAGTAGCCACATGAAAGCGGGTCTTAATCCCGCTGGGGATCTGCTGGAGGCAGGCAGGCAGAAACGAGATTCAATCTGAGATTATTAACAAACACATGCATCACAGTGGAACCTGAAATGGCAGGCATGCACACAGCACCAGTCACATGCAGCTCAGAAACCGAAAACACATCAAAAGAACTCTGCAGAACACGTCGGAGGGCATGCTTCATAGCCAGGCTAGACACATCAGAGGGCATGCTTCATAGCCAGGCTAGGAGTTCCAGCAAAACCCATTTCAATGTACCACCGGGGGTGCCTGCTTTCCTGTCTTCTCCGTGCTCTTCAGAAAACATCACTGGACTTGTTGTATTTTACTGATGGTTAATCATGTGTATCTCTCTGCTAGCAACTGTTGTTATTTAAATCATCTACATCGGACACATGCTTGCTATACTGTTTCCACAATATGCTCTGCTCCAGATATTTAGTTACTTCCTGCTTGTCTGTTGCACGTACTGTTCCACTGGTGGTTTTCACGAGCTTTCCTCTTACGGTGAAAGCAGAGAAAAAAAACGTGTTCTAGCACAGGGGAGTGTTGCACAGCATGGCAAATGCATAGCACCCCTGGAAAAGCGTAAAATAAATGTGCAATTTTACCAAAATGGACTTTTGAAAAGCAGGCTTATCTCATCCTGGGGGAAAAAAGCATTGAAAATGAATAAAACATGCTGTGCTTTATGGAGGCGTTCCTCGTTGCGGCCTCGTTATGTTTCTGTCTTTTTTTGTTTGCTTGTTAATTTCTCAAAATGCTGCTGCCTTTCAGATAGTCAAAGTCCATTTCATTTTCTCTGCAGGGATTTTCACTGGAACCCCCTGCAGGCTGATATTTCATCAGCAATCGGTCAAAGTGGACTGAATCTGAAGGCGTTCCTGACAGAGAGAGAGAGGCTGGCTGTGTATAGTGCTGAGTCAGCGTTACTCCTCCCTCCCTCCCTCCCTCCCTCCCGCCTCCCCCCCTGTGCCCAGGGGACCCTTCAGCTGGGGCTGGACAGAGAGCAGGCTAAAAGGTTAACCCACACAGAAAATCTCCAGTGTGTGCTCAATAGCAACGCACAGTACAGCTAGGTATGGACCCAGACAGCAATGTCTTATTTTCCACATACAGACAAATACAACATATACATAGATACATGGAGCTATGCTCTCAAGCGTTTTCCCATTTTATGAACTGCTAACTGCTCTCGGACTCATAAACTGCACAGTCCACCCGGCGCATTATGACCACGCTTCTATATGCTTCCCCCATGGTGTGACACAGTAACTCTCAATAACATGGTAATATACATTGTTTTACATGACAAGAGGAATCTCCTTGACTCTCATGAGGATTCCAAATGCCATGTACAGGGACGTCACAAAGACCCCCATTGACAGAACAGCAGAACAAACTGTGCCCACATGACTGGAGTCAAAGCTGCACTTAACTATTCTACAGGATCCTAAAATGACCAAAGCGCTTGTCACCTAATAGCTGTAAGTGCTTGTAGATCATGTGTGAGACCATAGTCTACAGTACCTTGATCCATCTTGGATTTTATAGGGTTAGGTTCAGGGTATCGAATTTATATGATCCCACATCCTGACACCATCTGAAGTCTGTGTGCAGCAAAGTGTTGTAAAACTCAAATTACTCTTGCAAATCTGGAAATGTTTGGCTGACAGGTGCCGTTAAATCTAATGTCATTCTGCATCTGTTTCATGAGCATGCTTCTTGAGCTGAAACAGTAGCTGAAACCAAGACACTAAACACCTACGCATGCACAGGACAGAAATTCATATTTGTGTTGTTTTGTAGCAGGAATAATGCACCCCAAAACTTCCAGACCTGCTGAATGACCCCCCAGTTTTTCGCATTCTTCAGTTCGACAAAAATAATTCAGGACTGAATCACTCAGTGGTAATAAGACACAAACAAAATGACAATGCTGGTAAATGCTGGTGGAAAGTCTTTGTCAGTGTCCTGTGTCTTGTTTCATGAACACACACAGTACAGTCTCGGATGGGCTGCTCCGAGTTCACTCCTTGTCTGTCCTGCTTTTCCCCCATCCCCGGGATGTTGTTTGCACTGCAGTGTTAATAAATCTTTCCTGTCTGCCGCTGGTATTTGTTTGGATTAAATCAAAACAGTGAAAGCACACAGCGTCTAATTCCAGGTTCACACACCAGCAAACTGTCAATAAAGGACAGAGAAATTGGTTTGCGTGTTTGAGGAAGAGCTTGTGTGTCTTGACCCTTGTGAAAGGGCATTGCAGCACACTGTAGTACAAAGCGTAGGAAACCCCAGTTTAGTGAGGTGGAAATGCACACAGTCAGCGTGGCTGAGCTAGGATTCAAACCAGCTCATCTCTCCTCTGCTTTCCATCTCAGCCTCCACTGGAGAAGGTGCTGCAAGGTCCCTAGGATTAACACCACTACCTCTTACAGCTCCAGCTAGCCGGTTTCCTGATTGATGAGGGGGTGCCTGAAATGACAACCTTGTAAACAGGGCAAGGATAAACAATAGTAGCTCAGGCTGTGTCACCTTGTACAGTAATCACAGCCTGCAACCTTGAGACAGTGTCCGGGTACTGATGTGATTTATAAGAGGGAAAGATCACCTCCCTGCCTGCCATCCGTCTTCATTCTCAGTGTCACTTTAACCCTCAGAATGACCAAACCTGACCTCGGAGTGCAGGGGGGGGATTAATCTGCCCTGTCTCTGAGTGTTCACAGCTCCAGGATTTATAGGGGAAGAGGGAAATTCAACTGTAATTGCCTCGGTAGCAGTTCTCACTTTAAATGCTGGTCGGAAAAAACAATCTTCTGACCTGAGGGTCTTAAAACACAGTGACTCTGGGGGGCTGTCCAATTCATCTGAACTGCGATGGATCAGAGTCATCGCTGCTGACATCGTTACAGGCTTTTAAAAGACAAAAATATCAGTTATCACCAGTACTGTCCTGCAGGATCCATCCCTCACAAGCCATGCCTTATCACAAACACACTGAAACGAGGGTCCTGCAACCCTATCTTCTAATTCCAGCAGCGTCTGCAGACACGGTTCACAGTGCAGATGGACGTGTTCTTCCCCTGATACTCTGCGTAAACACCCATTTCCTTAATGAAGCCCCGGCCGGGCACGACCCCCTGCCCCCTGCCTGTCGAGTGACTAATCAAGCCTGCACCGTCGCCGCAGCAACCAGCCCCAGCGTTACTGTGACAAGGGAAGCCCTAGACTGCGCGTCTCCGGACGCAGCCCCATTCTCAGGAAGCCTGCAGCACTCGTTGGAGGAGCAACCTCACGGGAAAGTGTCATGTTATTTACAGACTGCAAAAGGTTTCATCATGTAGCTCGGAACTACTGTAACTGCTGCTTGAAAATCAACTTCCAACCCCTGTTTTATTAAAAGGTAATCATTAACACTTTAAAGGGGGAACCTTTTTAATATCTAAACTGTTCCAGCTGAGGTCTTCTGCACAGTAACGTAAATCTTTATTTTTGTGTTTAAAAGTCCTGGATCATAAAACATTCATATCAGTTCCTCAAGGGTAATCAGAAACACCTCACTCTTAGATGTGGCTAGATGTCATCTCTATTATATCCGTTTCTGAATTGTTCAGTTCGTTTGCTGTTATTAATTTCAAACAAGGGCAAACTGATCACAATGCGCTGCACGGGCTGCAATACTGCCCCACCGTCCCACTCTACAACCGCTAGCAATGCACAAGTTGGTTTGACGTGGTAGCACTAATACGATGGGCCGCGGTTTCTATTCACTTCACCTTGTTTGTCTAAATGGCTGTGCTTTAACCATGCTTTTACTCTTTTCCTTTGCTTTTCTTTCATGGTATTCTGCAGCTTTCAAAAGAGATGTTTTATCCCGCAGTTTACAATCTCACTGTCTCCCGACCCTGTGGTTCATTCATTATGAAGAAGGCTTGAACTGGACAGTATTGAGTACTGAATGGGACAATACTGGAGAAAGAAGCTAGTGAGCATTATCAATCGGTACAGCGATGCTTTATAATAATCCAGCTCAGCTCGCTCCTGTATCAGCCAGGCTGCAAAATGAGAAATGATATCGACTGGCAACACGCCATGAAAAAGAGCCTGATTGTGGAAATCTACAGTCTGTTGAATAGCTGGGATCAAGCCCTGGAGAGCTAGAGGCAATTATTATAGGCTTGAAATTGCTTGAAAAGGCTTAACGGCACATTTGGAAACCTTCTGGGCTTGTGGCATTTCAGTGTAATGGTTTTAATGTCGCCCTAAGTGAGATAGCCCATCACCACGGTAACATCTAAGGCTGATGGTGTGCAGTGGGATACTCATGGGTAAAGCAGGACGTTATGAACGTTGTGTATGATGTGTTAGACTAGCATGGAGCTGCTGGAGAATGTTCGGCAGTGTTTCTGTACAGCCGTGAAGGAACAGTCCATTTAAGGGTGAAACCTGCTGTTTTTTGTTTTCAATAGTTATTGTGTTGGTTTACAGTGACAAATGAGTAAGACTTTAGTTCACTCAACCCAAAACAGGCTGCAAACAAACATAAACCATCTTTCTGCAAACCTGGGCTGGCTTACCTCGCAGCTCTCAGAGGACTGGAGCAGATCCAGGCCGGTGTTGCACATATCCCCTCCCAGCTTGACACTTCCTTGGCAGGCATCCTTCTGAAAGGTCCCTGGGGGTGTGAGAAGTGGAGGAGGAGTGGAGTCAGTTTTGTATCTTTCTCAATGGCCTTGATGAGGTCTGCATGCAGAGTGAAAGCACATGATACAGACCGGAGAATTGAAAGTGCTCAAAAGCAAAGCAAGTCACACAAACCTGCCAATGTCTTTCAATTTAGAAATCAAGTGGTGCATGCTTTGAATTGAATTAAATATATATATATATATATATATAGTGGCTAAAAAAACACTTCCACTTTAAGGTTGTATTGTTTACCTTTGAGATTTGTGAACTTTTTTCTATGTTAAATGACCAGTAGCAATGGCAGCATGTCTCAGTTTAATATAACCTCCTTTAAGGAAATGGTAACGAATCTTCCCGGGTTGACAGCATTTCGTTTACCTAAAACAGCAGCATATCTTATGGGAGGTGAAGCATCCTGTGATGGCATATATGATAAGGACCTTGGGATGTGAGACCACAGCACTTTGCCAGTAACAATCACACCAGAGACCTACATTTGTATTCCCCACAGGTTAGCATGTGCTTGAGGCAGGCAATCTGGTTCCCAGAAACAAAGGAACAACATTGATTCTGGGGAAAGAAGTCTGAGTCACAGAACGCATTCTCCGGCACACTTTTCACAGTCACGAAAACTGAATGCAAAATATTATTGCTTAAATCTTCAGATTTAGTAATAAATACTGCTACCGGTACTACAGCTGCTAATGGACACGGCAGCACAGTATTGAAAAAATTCAATAACGCAAGCAGTTCCACTCTGTATTGAAAGGAATGCTTTGTATTGCAGTAATCTGTATTTCAGGGCTGTCTTCTCTATGTCATGTGCTATTCAAGCTATCAGTAATAGGCTTCTTGTAAGCGTTTCCAGACCCTATAATGTCATATTCCAGGGATTCTCAGAGGCAGACAGTCAGACACTTTATACATAATTAAAGACCCCAGCCCGAGTTCTGAATAATGTGCTTTTTATTCCTTAACAAAATGAATGTGGCTTCTTTTCAATGCAGTTATTACCATTCGCCAAACTCCCCTTCTGGATGTGCTAATGGTTGCTAATGGGCCTCTGGTCTTTGTCCCCTGCAGTGCGATATGTCCCGGTTAGGGTTCAGTTACTCGCGTCCCAGCGGTCCACTGCACTGCTTGTAATTGGGAAGTTCACACTATATGAAATGTGACGTCTTGAACACATTTATGATGAGAAGTGGCTCTTCAGGACCAGGGCTGGCTGTCCCTGCTTTAAAGGATCCCTGTGTAAGCCGTAACATTCATCTGTCTTCCTTTTTTATCTTACAAAAAGAACAATGCAATACTTTGAAAACTGCAAGGAACTCAACTGAGAGCGACAACTGAGAAGTGTGAAGCTTCAGTTTCATGCAAAAGGGGATTAGGAACAGGATATGAGCGCCCTTGATTTTTTGCAGGCTATTCATTTCATGTTTTGTTTTGATGTTTCCAAACGGTCCAGTAAAATGAAAATGTTACTTCTAAAACGCTGACATGTTTTCTTACAGCCCGCGCCGCTTTAACTCATGCATTTGACCTACATTCTGCATTTGAATACAGGAATCGAATCAGCACATTTCTCTTCGTTTCTAATCTATAGAAGCAGCTGGTAGCGCTAGCTCCGTTCCATACGCATCCACTCACTCACTTCACAGGGGTTCATGAAGTTCAGGCGTCTCCCTGTGGAGGGAATCGGAGCAGTCTTGTTATTTAATACCTCCCCGATGTGAATCCCGACGGACTGACTCGAAGCCTCTTCTGTGATGCGATGGAGATTCGTTATTGCCGAGCGCCGTCAATTAAAGCGCATCCCCTCGATGCAAATCGATCGCCTTGCGTTGCGGGAGCAAAACCTGCTGACTCACTCACACATCAAAAGGCGAGTGTTCAGCTTGAATTCCTGCACCTATGCTGTGATCATCTCAAGGCTTTTTAAAACCTGCAGCAATGACCTGGTCATTCATTCAATCAATAGTCTTTGCGAGCACCCCATGATTACCCGCTTTGCAAAGGGGATACCAACACTTTAAAAGATCGTCTGGGGGTAACCTCTAAATATGAATGTGAATTGATAGTTGCCAATATGTCCTTCATAGAAAATATCCATTTGATTCTACAGCTCTAAATATACCTTATAAAGAACAACATTAGCTGGAACAAAGTGACCTTTTGTTGTTTCCCCTCTTAGATTTTAATCAGCCACGAGTGACCTTTCATGAGACTAATTCAATTCCCCAGGGCAGTGAGGTGAAGCATCTGAACACAGTGTGGGGGGGGGGGGGGGGGGGGGTTCCAAGAAGGAACAGGGCAGCTTAGAACAAAGGGTTCGTTCTGGAACCCTGAAGGTTCTATGTGGTGATAGAGGGTTCTATTTAAAATGTTTTGGAATCTGAAAAATTACAAGAACCTTTTGCACTGGAGTAGGCTGTCAAAACAATGACGAGACACACAAATACAAGATTCTGTAAAAAAAACAAACAAAAAAAAAAAAACGGAGCCCGGAATATTGAACGTTCAGTATTCTAAAGTCTGTACCCGAAGGCTCTCTGGCTGACGGTAGCATGCACAATTTCAAAATGAAAAATGTTCGGTATACTGAACAAAAGGACCAAGGCGGATACAGTGTTTTACAGCGTGAAATCTTTTGCTTACTAACTCCAGCTGCAAAAAAACATCAAAACCTTCTGTCTTTACAACCCTGGGAAAATAGTTTCAAAAGCAGCCCAGTTTCATCCACCCATATCCACCTCAACTATCTGCTGCTTGGGAACTGTGCAGAGTTTGAATCCGTTTGGTCCTGTGGTTTGAGTTGTGGGCTGTGAGCTAGCCAGGAGGTTTTCAAATCCTGGCTAAGGCATTGTCCTATTGTGCAGAAACCGCTGAGAACATGAGGACATGAGAAAATGTTTATCCCTGTGGGTGTCCTTTTGATCTGACTAGGCGCCTGGCCAGTCTCTGTCTACCTAACTCAAGGGAGCACCAGAGCCAATGCGACGCTCCCTGACACTCTGACTCGAGGTCATGCCTTTACCAGGTGAGCAGATCAAGGAATGTTTTATTTTACGATATAAAACTAGCAAACTCAGAACAATCCGTAACTGCTCCTTCCTGCAACCAAGCTGTTTTTTGCTTTCCTCTAAGAAAATGTTCAACGTTCTAAGCAAAGCAATACAAATCAATCCAGCACATTCTCACAAGCTCTCAAATCATCAAGCACAGCTAAGTGACATAGTTATTGAGGATTAGGATCAAAATACAAACTTCCTGGGGGGGATTCGTTCAGTATTTGACTGTGTCAGGAAGCGCTTTTCGCTTTTTCAACGAGCCTGACTCAAAGCAGATGAAATGAACATACCATGCGTTCACACGGGTTACTTTTAATTAGTAATCTGGCTGAGTGAGATAACACTTTATACAAATTGGTTGGGAAAACTTTCAAGTGGGCGACTACCCAAGCATGCACAGAAAGCTCCCCCTTCCACCCCTCTCTCCAACAGCTTGTCAGCTTGGTGACACTCCTGATTTTCTGAGCAGCCCCTGTGGATCTCCGCTCATTGCTCTCCCAGTGTAAAACGCGCTTATCGAAGGAACACCAAGTCTGAAATAGGCTCCGGTGCAGCAAAGATTACTCTTCCCTATCGATTATTAAACAGAGCCAGGATTTCAGCATGGTCACTTATGTGTGAACGATGATTCAGCTTTTGTTGAGCAACATTATCTACCCGTCTCCATATAATATAATGTATACTGGAGTTAGACCCTGATTTGATGTGATACAGCCTTCTGAATTTCATTGTATCAGACGCATTGTATCAGACGGTTTGTATCACATTAAAATGGATTATACTGTTTAGTTGTTCTTATTTGACTGTAAAAATGTAGTACAGTGAGGAGAGGACGCTGTGTAAGTCAGAAGCATTCAAAAAGGTTTTTTCAGTCTGCACTGCCCTTGAGCTAACACTGACTACCGGTACTTAATCTCCATTGCTCAGTAACAGAAGCACATGCAGTTAGAGGGGAGAAGTCAGTCTGCCGGCGACATGGAGGAGACTGCGTAATAGCTGCAACCCGATAACGTTCGCATTGTTGAGCTGTCAGGACACATTTTCATACTGCGAGAATTTCGGGGGGGGGGGCCACAGGCCTCAGTCTGCGGGAGGAGGATAATAAAATGAATTTGTCACAGTCGCCGTGCCTGTATCTCATGCTGTCAGAGCGGGACCCGCACTTAGAGCTTCGTTTCCTCTGAAGCCAGTAATCCCCTCTGTCCCATGTGAAGAAGATTCCACATTTGTCGTGAGTGGAGTTTCACCTGCTCTCCTCTCACTCGAAGCAGCTGTAGACCTGGTTCAGAGCGCTCCCAACAGCTCAGATGTGACACTTCTTTCCAGGTTGCATTCCCTAGCTGTTCCCACACATTACCCTTCAGCTCCCAGCATTCCTGAAATGGAGTGTGTTCCGTTTCGACCCCCCCCATGCAGCTCACCCTGACAATTCCGAGAGCTCTCGCGCAATATAGATTGTTACAAAAAAACCCAGCTAAATCTGATCAGTATTATGAAACCAAGTACCGTCACATCTTATCATTGTCTGCTCTGTTTGCAAAAGTTAATCGTGTTTTTAAACGTGGAGATGTTCTTATTTCATTTTTTGCAAAGTCCACAAACATTCTAGAACAGTGCACTCAATAAAAACTCAAAAGACAATCAGCTCACAGAAAAAAGGTACTTTTTAAATCAGATGAGGGTCAAAATTCTCATGGAATAAAACCTCAAATTGTTCATTAGAAAAATGGTATCAAATTGATGGTTTGTAGCTCCAGTTAAAAATGCAATCTGTGCAGTTTGATCTGTAACAGGACGTGCTCTTCTCGCGTGCGCGTTTGTGTGACAGCCCTGCTTAATTAACAGACTGTTTCATGACCTGCTTTGCTGCTTGTCTCTTGTGTGCCGGAGTCTGTCTGCCAGCTAACTCATCCAACTTCACAATTGCTGCTTGTTTTGTACATCTCCTTTTACGCTCACGATAGCCCATAATTACAGCTCTCCTCGGGGGTTAAGTCTCAAGAGCTTCCTTTCTCCTAAATGTGTCACTAAATGAAAGGCATCCCCTGTGGAATAGCAGGTGAAAGCTGCCCTTGGCTCCGGCAGAAAGAGGTCTCATCTACTCCAACAGGTGCTCATCCTACAGCTGGTGACCTCACCGCCTGTAGATTTGCAATACTGGCGTTCCCTTCCACTGCGCTGCCCTGGTGTCCAGGACTGTGAGAAGCTAGTGGACCACCAGAGAAACAGAACAGGAAGGTCACAGACTGTAGCCCCCCTTAGGACTGATGTTAGGAGTCCATCCGTACTGAAGGGATGCCTCTGTATCTCTGCAGAGCCATGGGCAGGCATTACCAGCTACGGCATGTGTTTGGAACAATCTTTGAGACGTCTTCCTAAAACATCTGATCTCAGTAAGGAGGTCTCATATAATTCAAACTGGGACTGACCTGAATCAGTCCAGAAGGCAACTGGTCTTTTTGAACAGGTGGTCTCCTGAAACAGACTAAACTAGTCACGCAAGTCAAATGGTTGGGATAGAATGGGCAGCAGTGCTGGAATCGTGTTGTCCTGTTTCATTGCTCCGTGGGGGCCTCTTTAATTAAGGCAGGGAAGGATTATTAAAACCGAGCCTAAGTGTTGTGCATTTGTGGAAAATTGGAGGCTGTTTTGGATCAAATGAAGTGTGTATAAACCTAATTGCTTCTCGCTGTTAAAGTGCTCTTTTAGGCAATAGAGCCTTGTAATGCTTCTTGCCCTTTTGCGTCATTTCAGCTCCGCAGCGTTATTTACACTTCATGGACGGCAGTTTAAATCACTGTGCTCCTAAAGCATGAACGTTTCCGACTTTCTAATGAGCAAAGGAAATCCAATGCACTTTTTAAACGGAGATGAAATCCTGTTACTGCTGCTGACAATCTGAGCAGTTGCTCAGCCTTCCTCATAATGACAGCAGTTTGCAGTGCAGTTTAACTGCAGGTCTCGCCCCATCAGTTCCTCTCTCAGCAGCACCTGTCCCGCTGTGACTGCAGGCCTGCTAGGTTCCTGTCCATGCCATTTGAATCCTCATTCACGCATTGGCATGTGGGCTGGCACATCCGATCCCAAGGCTAGGAAACACTCAATAAACTGAGCAAATCTGATTGACGAGAGCCTGAATTCTCAAGCACTGAGGCCTTATGAAGAGAGATAGAGAGAGAGAGAGAGAGAGAGAGAGAGAGAGAGAGAGAGAGAGAGAGAGAGAGAGAGAGAGAACATGCAGATTTCACAGGTGGGAGTGAGCAGGCTGACTATGGAGTAGCATGACACTGATAAGGGTGAGTCCTCTTGACTTCTGCGGGTTTGTGGGGGAGGGTGCGAGGGTAGACTGTGGTGCTCCCCAGTATAAACACTCAGGCACCATTAACTTCTTCAAAGCTGCTCTGTCCAGCACTTTTCCTGGTTTCTTGCACATGTCGTGCATCAACCTAAACCTAACCAGGCTTGTTACAGCTGTCTTGTATTACCCTTCTCCACTGTCCCTACCAGGGGGCCAGTATTATACCTAATGCATCCCTCAGATCTCTCCCCCTCCAACTGAGCCTGACTGTCCCATCTGGACCAGGACACTCCAAAGGAGGCTTTATAAGTTCATTCTAGGCAGGCACACTAGCCAGGGGTGAAGGGATCATCACACTGCTGCAGCATGCTTTGCTACACTTTGCTATGCTGTGTTCTACTGCCCTAACCCTTCACATACCAGTCCAGGGAGTTTATTGAGCTGAGAGGGACTGCGCTAGAAAAACAGAATCTCATCCAGACTCCCCCCGTGTGTGAGCAACTGCAGCCTCCGAGCGACTGGCACCATGTGAACGGCTGCGGGTGACTGGAGGGCTCTTCATTCAATGTGACAGTGTTATTGTGCGCCCACTCTCCTGTGTGAAACATAAAGGATCCACCAGGTTCTCTCTCAGAGCTCTCCCTTTGTGTTCTAAGAGTTTGGTCTAGGAGGGTTATGCTGCTGTTGACACAGGCAATTTTTTTTGCAGGTTTTAATGCATACCAGACATTGCTTCGTTTCTTTTTTTTTTATTATTATTTTATATATAAAACTCTGGCTTCGGGCTATGAAGATTGAATGAGAATATGAAATATTCTGTATTATGAATATTCAGTTAGTCCTGACTGTTTTGAATCATTTTGTGTACATATCCTTTAAATAACCCCCTCATAATATTTCACTACAGTATTTTTTTTTTGCATGGTATTTTTTGCATTTTTCCCATGGTTATACTATGCATTTACTTTACCCTGGTGTGCCAAAAAAGGTATGAATTTCATGATCAGGCCTAGGGGCAGTGAGTGTAGCAACAGACCCCTATTCCCGGTAACAGCGCGGTGATCTCCGATAAGCTAATTATGGGCTGGCTGGGAGGAAACAGAGAGAGCGAGGCAGAGACACAGACAGACAGGGCTCAGGTAACAAGGTCTATTCAATCTGATTGCCTCCACTGTTTAAATATGAGTTATCATTATTAAATATCATTGTTCTTGTTAAATTAATGAATAGACACTCCCATCAGTGTAGTCTAGCTGGGTTCTTATCCCTGGCATTGAACACAAGAAGACACAAGCACTTAGTCCCAGGTGAACCGTAGATCCAGGGCTCTCTGTTGTGTATTGATAGCAGCTATTCATCAGCCAGTCTGCCGTGCCAGTTCATCGGATCCTGCAAAGGGCTTCACGTCACAGCTTTAATTTCGGCAGGACATGGGTAGAGAGGAATCTTTCGCACACGATCCAGGTGATGCAGAATTAGTATTCATGGAGCTTCCGCGACTCCTCCGGGGCTGTGAAAGATTAATGGCAGCGAGTTCATGCCCATTGTCTGCCAGTCTGTCAGAAGTTTCTAGTGTTGTCATTAGAGATAGATTCTTCCAGGCTATATGATCCATGCATCAAATGACACTGCAGGGATATGAATTAACTGCTTTGATGGATGGGTGATGCGTATCTCGTTTAGGATAGAGTCATGCTTGGCTCAATAATAGGGTTTACTCATAATGAGTTAAAGGTAGGGTTGCAATACGGGCACAGATACTGTATTGCACAGGAAGGAGAGTGACAAAACAAAGCAAAATGAATATTAACCAAAAGACATTACAAAACATGCTTTTCCAGCAGCAACAATAAGTGACAGCCCAGCTGAGTGTTGTACAAGCCCAGTCTGAGCTGCTCCGAGCGATGCCCGAGAGACAGTCCTCGTGATAGAGAAGTAGCTGAACACTGGCTTTGTCTACAGAGGTATCAGGAGACTGGACAGATCCAACAAGCTTCTGCAGCATTGCACTGGCAGTGTCTCAATCCCCTTTTTAATAGTACACAATTTCATATGAATACACCTCTGCACAGATGGATGTACTCCACGTATATACACGAGTGTGGATATTGTCATTTCGAATACGTGTACTTTACATATACTCAAATACACACACACATTTGTAGCATGCGTGAAACAGCCCCATTGGAATCCATGCTACTGTGGACATGGAGTCAATCGCAGACATTACAAACTGTAATAAGAGCACCATGTTGACTCAGGTTAATGAAGCATGGCTGGTGGGACGTGCTCCTCTTGACTAATACAATGCACGTGGATCTTTCAGCTGTGTGTGTGGAGAGGGAGCCCGAGAACCTGTTTCTTTAACAAGATCCATTTATTATATTTGTCCCCGGCAGGCAAGCAGTCAAGCAGTAAATCTGGTTGACTAGCGAACGAAAAAAAGGGGAAAAAAAACGATGAGATGAATTGAAATCTGCTGATGGGTGGAAATGTGTTTGTACGAGTGCCGCATCAATCTCTAACCTCCGCTTCTTCACACTCCCCACACACTCGTCGCCGATGTTTGCATCCTCCCTTGAATACTCAGGGTTCCAGAGCAAGGCCCTTGTGGCGTTGCCATGCTTCCCAGAGTGTGCTGTGTCTGTCCTTCACCACTGGGGGCGCCATATGTGGCAGACTGAGGGCTGTGTTCCAAGGAGGCCTGCACTGGGGAGCCTCAGCCCTCCATCCACTGAGAAAAGTGCATCGTATTTGGGTAATGACCTCAGACAGGGGCCCTGAGGTGATGAAGCGAGGAAATAGTGTGAGCCTCACCCTGCTTTGTATTTCTCTCTCGGTCACAGGGCAGTGGTATCACTGAAACCTGCACTTCCACTGAGCCGTGGGGTTTCCAGCACTGCTCAGCTAGAATGCAAGCACCCTTTCTTTGCACTTCCCATAATGAGCGAGGCCGGCCACTCATTAATAACGCAGACGCTGTATGCCTGTCTTCCAGCTCTGCTTTATTCAGTAACGCCGGGTCATTCGATTTCATGGTCCCGCGCTACGTGGCAGCTGGGGACACGGCCCGTTGTGTAAGGAGGGGACCGGGGTGTGACAGACAGACACACTTTTGAATTTTCTGCCTACGCTCTTCCCCCCCATTCAGAAAGCTGTGCTCGGTTGTTAGTGTCATTGTGGTGTGGGCTGCAGATCTCTTGTGAGGGAAAGCTGCTTCCCTTCTGGATCTGGTGCTGGCTCAACACGCCTCACTGCTGCTTAATGGGCATTGCAGGAAAGTACTTGGTAGGAATGGCCCTTCCGAGTATGAGCCAGTGGTCTTCAATGGTTCTCTGCAGAGTCAAGGGCAGCTAGAATGGGGAAAGCTATTGGTAGTGTCGGACCACAGCGGTACTTTTTCTTTTTTTGTTCTAATTTTTTATTGTGTTTTTATTGTACAGTACCATGGGACCTGCTTGTGCTACAGTGTCACGCCCATCTAGTGTGCAGTGTTAGATCCGAACCCATTGTGTCACTGGTAATGCTGTTGCTTCTCGCAATGCTCTGGGCTTTTCTCAATGGGGTTTTATCAAGCAGTTTTCATTGAAGGTGCTTTTTGGTAGCGTGCTCACAAGGCTATGGAGAAATGTAGTAGCAACCAGGAACGAAGGAATTCAAATCGAACGTGATTGTCTCTAGGCTAAGCAACTCTATTCTAGGGTTTTTTTTTAAGCATTTTGCTCCTGGCTCTTGCTTTCCTGTTTTCCATATTTTAGTCTCAAAGTCTCCCCCCCTTGCCTTCCTCCGATCAATACAAAGCTGGCCAGCTCCATCCCCCTCCCGCCTCCTGCATCTGCTCTCTCCTTTATTAAATTATTTCTATTAAAAACACGACCCCCGGGGTTTTCAATTCAAAGCCGTGAGGGATTCCCCACTGTGTGACTGGAGAGTCTACACTGTCTGCCTCTGTTTCCTTACAATCTGACAACAGCCAGTGCTACTGCCCCAGAACAGGGCTCACCACTCCTGATCCTCAGCAGCCCATGCAACCTCCAGAGAAATGCAACTGAACCTTCTATTGTGAAGAACCACACTCCCGTGTCTGCCAAGGGAAACCTGCCTGTGTGCCAGCCCTGGCCTGGTTTATGAAGAACAATACTGCCACCCTGTGGTCAGTTTAAAAAAAGGCACCAGAAGCTTGCTGGGAGAATGGTTGATTGACAATGCAGCTGCAGGATGTTTAGGCCCTTTTCACTATAACTCGGGAGCTATTGAAAGACTGCTTTAATGCATTAGCTCAAGTTAGATATTCATAAGCTGTAAAGGGCAGCAGTGTGGAGTAGTGGTGAGGGCTCTGGATTCTTGACTGGAGGGTCTTGGGTTCAATCCCAGGTGGAGGACACTGCTGCTGTATCCTTGAGCAAAGTACTTTACCTCGATTGCTCCAGTAAAAACCCAACTGTATAAATGGGTAATTGTATATAAAAATAATTAGATATCTTGTAACAATTGTAAGTCGCCCTGGAGAAGGGCGTCTGCTAAGAAAATAATAATAATGAAGCCATCCATTTTAATTAGGCCTAGCTGTGCTTTATAATCTGTGAATGGGTGTAAAATACCAGAGCTGTGGTTTGAAGGCTTGTGTTTTGGTCATGTGCTGTTCTTTGTACATTTGTTATAGAATACATGATAGCATTTGTGTTAGGACTGGTTAGGTTAATTAATAATAATAGCAACAATGTAGATAACAGTTTAGTTTGCTTAACACAAGTACACTACATAAATAAGTAACTGATATGCAAATCCCTATGTAAAAATAAAATAACAGTCAACAGTCATGCAGCAAGGAAACATGCTCTGAGCCAAAGCTTTGTGAATCAGACCAAACCTGTATTCGTGCGATGAGGCACTGTAATGATTGTGTTGAACTGCGGAGTGGCGGGTTAGGGTTTTGTTGCTCGTGTAAAGGAAAGAATAACAGGGAAACGCTTGACCGCGTTTTTTCATTTTAACCTTTTAAAAATGAAAGGGTTTGGATCCCATGCTTCAGACTGCCTCGCCCAGTAGACTGAGCCTGAACAGGAAGTGGCAGTGCATTCTGGTTAGGAGATGACTCATAATGGCGGTTCCATTCATTGATGAAGATGCCTCACGGGTACTGTTCTTTGAAGATTTAGTATTTAATTAAGTGGGGTCTGGGTGGGGTTCAGTTGTGACAGCAGGACCACAAATATGTTTTGTTATTTATTTCACAGTGAGGCGCAGCAATGCAGTCTGCTTGTGCTGTTGTATTAGGAACAATGTTTTGGTTTAGAGGCTGACACAGTGGTGGTGTGTGGTGTCTGTGGTCGGATAGTTTGTTATCATGATTGATAAATCTTACAAAGTGCTTTTATTTCTACCACAAGCGGATGAATTGATCATTGTCAGTTATTCGGAATATGCACACGCAGTGCAGTCTCTGGTATTTATATATTAAAAGCAACGCAGTTACAGGAAAGATAACAGGGGGGGGTTCTGAGCCGCTCCCTGGCTTATCATACTGCATTCAGACCTGCTAAACTTGTCTTTAAAATGGTATACATGTTTGTTTCACAGCTATCTTATCTCTTCTCATCAAGCACAGCAGTAATGGAACTAAGACACACCTGAGCTTGTCATCGTAGTTAAACCTGCAATGGGTGAAACTGCTGTGCAATAGGAGTCTTATTTCCATCCCTGCACTGGTGTCAGAACTGAGGATTTAGGAGGAGCGGCACTTCACAACCACACCAGTTAAATCATAAGCAAGTCTAATAAATAAAACAATGTGCTTGGACCTGCAGGAGGATAGTGCCTGCTCCGCAGTGGAGCCCCCACGCACGCCAGCCTGCTCCGCAGTGGAGCCCCCACGCACGCCAGCCTCCTGCTCCTCTGACCCCTATGGAGTGCAAGCAGTGGTGGACTGTGGAGACATCTCCATCCCACTCATGGTCTTGTACCCAGAGTACAGAGCCAGCCTGCTGTAAGTGGAGCTGTTCATGTTGATCCTCTGCAGTGTGTGTGGAGACCTGGGCAAGGCATGTGTTCATGAACACGTCTCACAGTCCCCTGGTGGGATGCATGTCTTCTACATGTGAGCAACATCATTGGTTACAAGGGAACACGGCATGGATACGGGTAATTCACTCCTCATGAATTAACAGGGCTGAGTTGAAAATGAATTGCTTCAGAAGATACTCAGGTTGTGTTCAGCCGGAGTTCATTATGAATTTGCAGCCCTTATTTTAAAGTGTTTCTAAGAGGCCCTTTGGTCTGGTGACACTGCGTAACCCAGCCTTGTGTGAGTGTTCTGAGTGAAGCACTGAGATCGAGGTTCTATATCATGCGAGTCTGTTAACATGTCTCTTTTTTCTCTTCAGGGCCGAGGTTCTCTCAGAAGCTGTTTCAGTGACTGATGAATAATGTAAGTGTGTTATTGTGTGTGTGTGTGTTTGAGGAGACTGCCCTCTATTACAACTTGTACTCCATATCGTGATCCAGATTGTGTTTAACAATGTTCTCATGAATGAACAATGGGCTGGAAACAAAACAGTGTAGTATTTTGTTTGTTTGTTTGTGTGCGTGCGTGCGTGCGTGCGTGCGTGCGTGCGTGCGTGTGTGTGCGTGCGTGTGTGTGCGTGCGTGTGTGTGTGTGTGCGTGTGTGTGTGTGTTTTTTAAATAGTGGGTCTATAAATAACCCAGTCTGTAAATCTTGAGTACCAGTAGTTTTAGAAGTATAATGACACACGTAAGAGTTTTAGAAATCTGTAATGCCTACAGTATGGGAGGCTGTGTGGTCCAGTGGTTAAAGAAAAGGGTTTGTAACAAGGAGATCCCGGGTTCAAATCTCACCTCAACCACTGATTCACTGTGTAACCCTAAGCAAGTCACTTAACCTCCTTGTGCTCCGTCTTTCGGGTGAAACGTAGATGTAAGTGACTCTGCAGCTGATGCATAGTTCACACACCCTAGTCTCTGTAAGTCACCTTGGATAAAGGTGTCTGCTAAATAATAATCATTGCATTGCAATTACATGATGCTGTTTTATAGCTATAATGGAGTTGCTACTTACTGTATCCCAGCAAGGATTATGTTTGTTTTTTTTTGTTTGTTTTTTTTTTAAACAAATGGGGTCACTAAAAGTGGTTGGAAATCCGAGAGTAACGATCTCTCAGTGTAACACACACCACGGAACTGCGAATGATTAAGCCTGGAAAGGTGTGTAATTGAACTGTTTACAATAAAACTACAATTACGCAGGTGTGCCAAGGCTCAACAGCAATTGCAATGGCAGTGACATCACAATTGCAATCAATTATAAATGACACAATTCCGATTGTATTTGACTCCAGGTCTCCGTGTGTGATACAGTGCAGTTTAGCGCTGTCACGTCTGTTTCTATATAAGCAGTACATGCATGTTTGAATGCTCTTTTGCAGATGGATGTTGGAGAACATGTTTTAAACCGATGGAATGAAGGAGGTGGCCCTGCTGATTACCCTGAACAGGGACTGTCAGTCCTCTTTATTCCTGTGGATTTCTAAAAAGGGGCATTTTTATTAAAAGTGAAAAACAGATCCACATTGGACCATGTTAACCGCTGTTCAGATCTGATTCTACACTGTGAATCTCTACCTGAGTGTTCTGTTAAAGTAACACTATATTATAGTCATACTATATTCAGATTCTCATTCCTCATGGAATGTTTTAGCTATTGAAAAATGTTTGCCAATTTTTAAATGACAGTGTATCATTGTTTAACTTGCCTCGTTGTAAGAAAATCTGTCGCTCAATATATATATATTTTAAATATGCTTGTTTTTTTGTTTTTGTATTTTTAAATACATATATTAAAATGATTCAATTAAAATGTTTGCCTCCTTCCATGTTCTTTATACAAAGTTAAGATATGGTCTGATAATACTTGTTTTATGAGTAAAGCAATCAGATTGTGATATCTATTTTTTACTATATTACAAATACTAGTGGTTAGGGCTCTGGACTCTTGACCGGAGGGTCGTGGGTTCAATCCCAGGCGGGGGACACTGCTGCTGTACCCTTGAGCAAGGTACTTTACCTAGATTGCTCCAGTAAAAACCCAACTGTATAAATGGGTAATTGTATGTAAAATTAATGTGATATCTTGTAACAATTGTAAATCGCCCTGGATAAGTGCGTCTGCTAAGAAATAAATAATAATAATAATAATAATAATAATAATAATAATAATAATAATAATAATAATAGTATTAAAGACACGAGGCTGTGCTGTAGCTCACAGCAATAAGACCGCTGTGCTTTTTTTTTATATATATATACCGCTAGAGGTCGCTGTAGTGACCGTGGCGGGTTCCACCAGCTGTGTATGATTGATCATGCCTGGGCTCGGTGCTGGATTCCTTTCGCCTGCCGCAGACCATCTCACAGGAAGACGCACGATCACATTGCTGTGAGAATACACAATAGTAAAGAAAAAATAAAAAGTGTGTTGATTAATAAAAGCATGGACCGCTTGGCTTCGTATGGAAGTAAGTACAGCAGTATACTCTCTAGTGTCATTTCATTGCAACGCCGCGTAGACAGAATCCTAATATAATAAATAATACGAAGTGCTTCCCAGTAAGATATCTAGTGGCAGCAGTCAGTTTGGGGTTTTACCAGTACAAATTCTACTGCCAGTAAGAACACCCCACAAAGACTGCTGCCAGTAGCTTAACATCGGGGCTGAAGAAAGAGAAACACGTGTATTTTATTGACCTCGGTATACCAGCAGCACTCTTCAGAGAGCCGGTGCAGAGAAATCCACACCAAGCTGTGACGCAGTGTCATCCACTAAAGTGTGCTGCAGTATGAGTCGATGTAGACTATAGATTTTTTTTTCCAACTCTCTTATTAATTTGTTATTTGCACTTGGCTGCTGTTTTTCATATTTAAAAAAAAAAAAAACACATAATACTACTGGAGGTTTGTCAGTATAGTGTATAACTACAGTATCTAACACCGGCCGTGCTTTTGTTTTAGTGGACATGTTACAATGACCATACCGCTTTCTCAAGTGTCGGAAGGTAAATGTGTAGGCTGAGTGACTTCATCACTTTCTAGAGTCCAGTGGCAAACGCTGCTGTCTGCATCGGCGCCAGTGACTCGCTCGCAGCTCCATCCTTCTGTGCCCTTTCAGGTGATCCCTTTGACAAGCCTTCATGCAAGGGCTGCGCCTCGACCCTGAAGGAGCCCTACATCAAGTGTGCCGAGTGTGGACCCCCGCCTTTCCTCGTCTGTCTGCAGGTAACAAGGATCCTGGCGATCACGCTTGCAGCATGGTGTTTTATAGTGACCCTTGTGCTGCTGTACCACCGTGAGCATGAGGCATAAGGTGACCAACAGGACCGTTTGGAAGGGCGTGTCTGTTTGCACCGCAATGCATTTTGGTACTTGTAGTCCGAAATCTCATAAAGAGGAGAGACAAATGAAACCTGAAGGCATCATGAATGTAAGTTTTAACTTTGCAGATGAACCAAGTGGCATTTGGCTGTGTGGCAGTATAACGTTTAACCTGTAGTGAGATTGGTGTGTATGTGCGTGCGTTTCTACCATAACAATCCACTTTTTTCTTTCTCTTTCTTGTTTGTTGTTGGTGTAGTGCTTCACCAGAGGATTTGAATACAAAACGCATCAAAGCGATCACAAGTATGAGATCATGGTAAGCAGTGTGGAGAGAGGGAGGGTGTGGGGGCTGCTCTGCACTGGAGCTGTGTTTCCACTCGTCCTGGAACCCGCTCTCAGCGAGCATGGTCTGTCCTGCTGCAGTGAAGCAGGTTCACTCAGACCTCCGCACAGACAACACTGCCACTAGATCCTAAACTCGTGACTGTTCTCTGAAGTCTCCCGGGTCGTGATCCTGTTTTCTTCTGTGCAGACGTCCGATTTCCCAGTGCTGGACCCCAGCTGGACCGCACAGGAGGAGGTGGGGTTACTGGAAGCTGTGATGGACTGCGGCTTTGGGAACTGGTGGGTAACTAAAGCAACACTGAGAGAGACCCAGAAATGTCACACTTAAGAGGTGAGGCAACCCTTTACAGTAGAGCAAACTCAAAAGGCATGAGCATCGCCGAGGATGATTGCTAGTCTCTCTTTGTGACTGTCTATATATATATATTTTTTTAGCTCTGGCCGCATGCAAACCAGCCTTTAGGCTCTTGGGGCCAAAGCGTTTCCTCCAGTCTTTAAAGGATAAAAAACAAATCCTGTGAGTGTTACAAATCGAGAAGCAAAACCCTGTTGAGCGCTGAAGGGAGTCTCTGTTTCTGGTTTTGTAAAATGGACAGGCGTTTGTACCTCTTTGAAAAAGCAGCAGCTTCCTCAGAATGTGTTTGAATGGTGCTCTGCGTTGGTTGTTCAGGCAGGACGTGGCGAATCAGCTCCGTACGAAGAGCAAGGAGGAGTGCGAGAGTCACTACATGAAGCACTTCATCAACAACCCCCTCTTCTCCTCCACCTTACTGAGCCTGAAGCAGATGGAGGAGGCCCGCACTGCCGACACAGCCATCCCATTCAGACGTAAGTCACCTCATCCGAAAACAGGACCGGCTGTTGGAGCAGGAGGCTGCCCTGGAATCCACTGTGCTCCATTCAAGAGCTGTGGAGTTCTTCAGCATGGATCTCCATGCAAATAAACCATTTACTGAAGTATTAAAAATACAGAGAAATGTTTCCAGTTCTGGGAAAAGGCGACCGATTACAGGGGTGGAAGTGCATAGCAGTTTGATCCATTCCTGGTTTTACTGTGAGTTTAGTAAGACACACCTGAACTTGTTATGTGGCTAGTCTGCTAAGAAATAAATAATAATAATAATAATCAAGCTCATAATAAAACCTGGAATGGGTGAAACTGCTATGCAATAGGAGTCTTATTTCCATCCCAGGATTACAAGTTGTTAGAATTTATGATTGATAACTCCAGGTATTTAGTTTCTCAAAAAAAAAAAAATTAAATGAAGAAATTGGAACAAGTAATTCTGTAATGAGAGAATTCTGAACATGTTATTGCATGCATAGAGTTGCACTGCTGTCTGGAACAAGCTGCTGTTTATGTAATAACTGTGTTCTACAAGACTGCTTCTCTTGAACCCGAGTTTGTGGGTGTTGTTCAGCCGCAGGAGACGACCCCCCTCGACCCACGTTCGACTCCCTGCTCTCCAGAGACATGGCAGGGTACATGCCTGCCCGGGCCGACTTCATGGAGGTGAGAGCCGGGAGCGTTTCTGTCAGTTACTGAAGGTTGCTGCTCATTAGTGACACAGCAGACCCGCTCCTTATTTACCATCTGGTTATTTTATTTTACTGGTTTGTTCCCGTGCAGGGCAGCAACAGTTTTTGGTCGGCTCTCGTTTCAGTTTTGCAGCAGCCAACGACTGGAATGAGTTTCAACGAAAGTTTAAATCAGACCGGTTCATATCTGAGCTTGCTTATAGCCGCAGGGTCGACTCATTGCTGGCTGACATCTGTATCTGTGAAGTTGCTGTTTTATGAGTTCTGTTTTATGATTGCTGATGTGTTTCATTATTATTTCTTGTGTTTTGATGTTGTTCGTTGTGAGCCTCTTGCCAGGTCGTCATTCTGAATGAGAATTTGTTCTCGATTTGACTCCTCTGGATAAATAAAGGGTTTGATTGATTGATTGTTATTGTGTGTGTTTGTTTTTCACTCTGCCAGGAGTTTGATAATTACGCGGAGTGGGATTTGAGGGACATAGATTTTGTTGACGACGATTCTGACGTACTGCACGGTGAGTTGGGATTGTGGAAATGTTTATCAAAAGCCGTCTCCGTTTCAGCTGCAAAACTGATTGATTGATTGATTGATTGATTGATTGTCTTCCAGCCCTGAAGATCGCGGTTGTAGACATATACCACTCAAGACTGAAGGAAAGACAGCGCAGGAAAAAGTGAGTCTTCTTTCAATGTATTCTGTTCATAAAGATTTATACTGAGGAGTATTTTCTTTACACGTCTGCAATGTCAAGTTTTAGAACATTAATCTGAGTTGTTTTTTTTTGTCGTTGTTCATAACAGAATAATACGTGACCACGGCTTAATCAGCCTGAGGAAATTTCAAAGTAAGTGAGTTGTTTTATTTGTGAGAAGCTAAATCGAGTTTAATTCTACTGAAGGAAATTAATCAGAAGGAAAGAAATGATTTATCTGTGTTAAGTTGAGACCAGCTGAGATGAATCCTGCTGCCCTAGTCTTGTGATAGAGCAGAGATGATAAGACTCCCGTTGCACAGCTCTTTGATCCATTCCTGGTTTTACTACAACTTTAATAAGACACACCTGAGCTTGTTACCTATACATTGTGGCTAATCAAGCTCATAGTAAAAGCTGGCATGGATGAAACTGCTATGCAATAGGAGTCTTATTACCATCTCTGTGCAGGCAGAAAGAAGACAGGTAACTTACGCTAGCTAGCAGCCCGATAAGTGCTAAAAGTTCTTTGAGTCAGACCCCCAGCTCCAAGTCCCTTTTATTTACGGTTGCTGGAGAGTTTTTCTGAATTAGGGTTTTTTATCTCTAGGCTGACTCTTTTTTTGAATGTATGTTTGAATTGAAGGTACTGTCAGGTACTGAAGCAGGAAACCCCAGTGATTGACCAATGCAGTGAGGAGGATGATGCTGATAATAGTAACGGTGGGTTATTTTGTGTTTGTTCATGTCTGCAGTGTTGGAAAGACGTTACCCCAAAGAAGTTCAGGACATGTACGATGCCATGAGGCGCTTCGCCAGGGTGCTGGGGCCGACAGAGCATGACAAATTCATCGAGAGCCACGCCTGTGAGTGTGCCTCCTCGCTTCAGTCTCGGGGCCGCGTCGCCCCCCCTCCGCACATTCACCGACATGCCTGAACCTCTGAGCCTGTCTGACGTTCGCTGACTTGTTTTCTCCTCTTCCCGTCTCCAGTGGAGTTTGAACTTCGGAGGGAGATCGCACGACTTCAGGAGTACAGACGAGTGGGAATCCAAACCTTCTGCAGTGAGTTCCTTCAGCAGCTACCTGTGCTGTCGAGCCCCAAGCAGATCCCATTCTCCCTGCAGCTTTCGAAAGCCAGGTCGAGACGTTTCTCGAGAGAAATGAAAAGCATTCGATGTTGGAGCAGCAGAACTCCCAGTGAAGGCTCTGCTCCCACTGGAGACCTCGCCACTTCAAGCAGTCTGAACCCTTAGATTTTATGTAAAAAAAAAAAAAAAAAAACGCTGCTGTGCAGCAACAAGGAATAATAACTCAAAAACGAGCCTTGTTTTAAATATCGTAACCCGTTACTTTGCCCACCTGCAGGGGGCGACATTATCCATAACTGCAGTCACACAAACGCTGCCCGGTATGATTACAAATAGCAAGATAGGTGACGGACCCAGCTTGCTGCTGGCTGTGAGTGTGGCTTTGTCTTTCTCTTTCGCTAACGCCAGGGTCTGATTTGGAAACGCAGGTGCGAAAGTGTACGACCGCCTGAAGAGGTCCCGAGAGGAGGAGAGGAAGAAACGCATCATGCTGTCTGAGGTGCTGCAATACATCCAGGACAGCAACGCCTGCCAGCAGTGGCTGCACAAGCAGGCTGCCATGTGAGTGCCTGTCACTGCTAACTGTGCAGTAACTGACCGCTGCCAGCTTCAGCACCCTTTTAATGACCTTTTCTTAAAACAGAAGGGTCATGATCCTGTAATAACCTCAGGCAGTCGAGGTGTAACAGCTCTGGCCAAAAGCTTTCTATCGCTGTATAGAATGAACTCATTGTGCTTCATTAAGTCGAATGAAACCTGCTGAATAATGTGACGTTAACATATTGAATTACACACCGCTTTGTAGTTTTCCATTTGTTTAACGAAAAATGTTATACACCAACATGAAATACTGTACTACTATTATGGCTTCCGGTAGACTTCTATAAATTCTGTTCATATAGTTTTTTTTTATTATTATTTAATTATTTCTCTATCCTAAAATTCTAGGTGATGCAAAACGTTTGGCCACAGCTGTACAAGATCGCATGTACCTGGGGCAAGAAATGTTATCATATTTCTTCTGCTAAAGGCATATGAATTATTCATGCATTCTTGGGAAGGCGCTGTTGCAGTGCAAGTCTGAACGTTAACCTTGATGCTTGTGAAAGAAAGCCAGGCATGTTTAAAACTCTGGTTGTCTTCAATAAAATATGAAGTGCAAGAATCTGCAGCTGTGTGCATTCCTGACAGTAACTCTTCATTCTCCTGTTCCGCAGAGACGCCGGTCTGAACCCAGTGGTGGCAGCCATCTCCAGCTCAGGTAAGGCTAGTTGGGCAGGAACAGTGACTATCTTTAGGAAGGAAGGCCCTTATCTTTGTTGCTTAGTGTTTGTCTGTGCTGTTACGTTGTGGTTTTATAGCAGGGGTGGCCAACGTTAGCCCTTCCACTCCTGGTCTTTGTTCCAACCCTGTCCCTGTTTAACCTCCATCCACACCCTGAAGGAGTTCAGGATCTCAATTTACCTGTTAAACCTGGACTGGAATGACCGGGATTGAATGGACTCCCCTGTTTTCTATAGAAAATCTCTTGCAGTTTATTTGTAAAAGTGATGAGTAGCACTGCGGTCATCCTGGAAGGTGATGCTCGGGTCTCACGCTTACAGATCAGAAGCGGGGCCAAGTGCTCAATCAACCTCTTGCCTTTGTTTGTTTGTTTAGCCGTGGGAAGAAGAAGCGCACCCCCTTTGAACCTCACCGGCCTGCCAGGGACTGACAAACTCAATGAGAAGGAGAAGGAGGTATTCTCTTGAACTCGCTCTGCTCCACAATGTATCGCATGCTTTTCATGAAGTAACATTAAACAGCAATTTCGAGTTTTTTCCAGACTTTAACGTGGGCATAGGTGCAGAAAGACGGGCCATGCTCTTTACCTTGCGCAGAAAGGCGGGCCAATGTAAAACTGTACGTCCTTTCAAACACATGAACCGTTCTCTTTGAGCCGTTGTCCTAACCCTAATTAAGAACTGATTTAAGCCTCAATTCTCTCAGCTGGCCCGTCACTGAAAAGCCTGGCCCGTCTTTCCGTACCGGTGCTGTAATTTGGGTTTCTCCTGACTGGGCTGCGTGTGTTTCAGCTGTGCCAGGTGGTGCGTTTGGTGCCCGGAGCGTATCTGGAGTACAAGGCAGCGCTGGCGAACGAGTGTCGCAGACAGGGGGGCCTGAGGCTGGCACAGGCCCGGGCACTGATCAAGATCGACGTCAACAAGACACGCAAGATCTACGACTTCCTCATCAGGGAGGGCTACATCAACAAAGCCTAGCCCATCTGAAATGTAACTAGCCAACCGGCCAGAGCTGCCTGCTCCTAAATAACACCCCCACCCCCCACCCCCACACCCCTCAATCCATCCCCCAAGAGGAATGTGGAACTCATTTTACATCGTACTGCTGAGACAAACAGTACGTTCTGGGAAAAGAGCAGGATCACATCAGAATATATCTTTCCAGGCAGTTATTATACGTACACAGCGCTTTGAGAAGACCTGGTCTTCAAAGGCACATTATAAGTGCAGTGTTGATGTTGTAGGTATTGAAAAGAGATTCGGTCTGCATTTCTGATCTCTTAACATTCAGGCAAACCGGGGACCATGTGCTGTGCGTGATGAACTGAAAACGCAGGCAGACAGTGTGTTGTGTTCTGGGCTACACACAGTGCCGGAAGCCTTGGATCTTGGAATGGGACAGACCGAGCAACGTTAGGGTCTCACTTTAATACCAGGGCTGGCAAGCCATCAAGACTTCTCCCTTGAAGGTTAGAGACACAAGCTTGAAATCGGCAGATGGGAACCGATCCCAGCCTCTGCAGGCGTTGGGCTCTGTATTGTGCCACTGCTGGTGCTCGCAGATCTCCTTGGCTCTTGCACAGTGCCAGGAATCAGTGGGGTGTGTCTGTTTTACTACTCTACAGCATGGAGCTGCCTGCTGTCCTAGACCACACCATTGGGCTGTATAACCTTTCAGTTTTTTCAATGCAGCCGTTGACTTGTAGGACGAATATGATTGGCTGTAGATTCAACGGAGTGACTCTGAGAAGGTACTTGATTGGTCGCCACTGGGTGGTGCAGACCTCTGATTGGCTGAACAGACTGTCGAAAATCCAACAGGAAGAAATAGGAGAGGTGTGGCAATTTTTTTGCTTTTTTTAACGTATTTATTATTTTAAATGTACAGTATTTAGTCACGTATTAAAAAAAAAAAAAGTCTTGATTCATGAAACGGTAGTGTTTTGTTTTTTTTGTTTGTGTGAAGGGAGAAACTATCCTATTGTGTGTCTGGTGTGTACTGTTACAGTTCAGTGCGTTGTGTTTGTGCACGTAGTTAGGACTTGGCAGGGAGGGGTTTGTGTAGCTTTATGAGTCTGTGTGCTGCCAGCTGTCTGAGCTACAGCGTTAATGGCATTTGAGGGATGATTTGCCCAGTCATATTTGGCACCTGCCTCTGAAGCTAGGAAAAAAAAAAGGTTGAGAGATAATGCTCTTCTACAAAGTCTTCTGCACCAGCCCTATGACAAAAATCAATGTGGGATCTGTCACCTGCAGCTGATTAATGTGGGGGTTTAATCTCCTCACTGACAGATTGTCAGGCCTTGCAAAAGTGACAGAGAGCACTGCCTTCTAGCTCATGAGTCTTCCATGTATTCGCTACTCTTTTCATGTCTTCACTCACGAAAGCCTGTGAATCGCAGAAACGTCGCAGCATTCATCCAGGTGGCTTGTAGATAGTGTAAGGTGTTGCGTGTTCGCTGCTTCACGCTGTATAGTAATTCACTGCTCCTGATCAACTCCAGAAATGTTTGGGTTTTTTTTTTTTCAAATGCAAGCTGTCAGTTTCTGCTGATGCGTCATCCTGCCATTTTGTTCAATTGACACTTTTGAAAAGGTGACACAAACTGTTGGAGGAGCGTTGAATTAGTGAGAATTTCGGAGTGAAACAGATGTTTTGGTGAAAGCTGAGACGCCTACGCTTCTTCCTAATTTGGAAGAACCTGGCGGCCCTGTAATATGTGTTGTTTCTCGTGAGATTTCTCGAGTCTCCCACACAACCTCTGCTGTGCTGCTGAGGCTCTGACAGTCTGTGGGAGAGAGGCATGCCCAGCGCTATTGTTAGAAGCACAGGCAAGAGAGTCTCGACTCTGCAGAGATCTGGCCTTCCTGTCTGTCTGTCTGTCTGTCTGTCTGTCTGCATGAAATGGGAAGGAGATCTTTTATATATAGTTTTTTTTTTTCTTAAAAGAGCCCACTTTCTCTCAATTTTCTTTTGACACAGAATTTAAACTGATATGTCCACAATGCTTTATCACTCCCAATATTACCCACAGCATAAACGTGGCAAACCTGAGAAATGAGTTATACGCACTGATGTTTTTTAAAATTTATAATATAATAAATTTGTTCTCAAAAGAGGCAACTTCCCAATGTTTCGGTATGTGTAATAGCAGGCATCATGGTATTGAGTCTATTTATCAATTTATTTTCCTATGTTTGATAGGTGATTCTGTGTGAGTGTGGTGTGATATAGATATAGATAGATATAATTTAATTTGAAAAAGGAAAGCTGTTGTGTACCAAAAGGTACAAAATCAAAAAGAAGGTGGTCATGTAGGTATATATGCACTTATTTACATTTATTGGTCTCTCCATCCATTTTACAAAG